>NC_056733.1:1181094407-1181104407 GCF_019279795.1 Protopterus annectens | reverse complement strand
ATGTCTGAAAATGCATTATGACACACATTTTATCTTAGCAAGTTTGTAACATTAGACAAGCCATCCACATACTTTATCCTTAGTTTCGGGCCTTTGATCCTATAGTAAATTTTGGCTTTTTCCAGATTTCTAATTTTGCAATTTCGGGAGATAGAGTTGCATGTCGAGTGGATTTTACAAGCAGCTGAGAGCTTCATGGCAAGAGAAGCTTAGTTCTGCTTATAGCTAGTCTGTCTGCACTGCTAGCAGTACAGCATATAGTATACTTGCTTTTGATGCAGAAGGTTGTGAGTTCTATTCTGACAATATGTAGATAGATAACTAGTACTATAAGTGGGAGGATGCTGCAGACATGGGAACATCGTCCTGTGTAAAAGATTTGTAGTAATTATGCACCAGTTATATGTTTGCCATCAATTCCATATTGCAGTATTACTATCTTATAATTTCTTTGTGTAACATAGGCAATGTATTCAAGGTCAACCGGCATTTTATTTGTAGCTGAAGCACTGAAATATAAATGTATTTGCTAGCTGCTACCTCTTCATCAGTTACAGATATCTTATGTGGAATTATTTAGATGAATTTTACTTTTGCAGAGATTTTACATATTTACTGATTGGTGAAATGTATCAACAAAAAGTATCTAATAAAAGTATTCAATTGTATTTATTACTGCTTGATAGTAACCTGATTAAAGTGTAGCTATCAGTCTAAGCCTTTTGGTTTAAGCACTTGGGCTTCAGACCAGTTGTTTTACATTAAGGTTTGTGGTCTGCACTGTCGTGGCAGGACATGCAGCTTACATCCTCCTAAGTTAGGAACTGCTGATTGAGGGCTCAGTGTCTGTTATTCTAAAAGTGTATTAGTTCTGGTTTAAGCATTTGGGCTTCAGGCCAGTTATTTTACATTAAGAAGGTTCGTGGTCTGCACTCTTGTGGGAGGAGAGGCTGAACTCTGCCCTTCTGAACTGGGAATTTCTGGTTAAAGGCTTATAGTTCCTGCATATTATTGAAATTGGCGCACCTTGTTTGCTGTAGCATAGACTAGATCCAGGCCTGCTGAATCAAGCTTTGTTTGCATAACTTGAACACTAATCCAGGCCTTTTTAAAAGTATTTAATTGTAATTATTACTGCATGTTAGTAACCTGATTAAAGTGTAGCTGTCATTATAAGCCTTTTGGTTTAAGCACTTGGGCTTCAGACCAGTTGTTTTACATTAAGAAGGTTTGTGGTCTGCACTGTTGTGGCAGGACAGGTAACTTATAGTGCCTGCATATTTGAACAGTTTTTTACTGAAATTGGTGCACCTTGTTTGCTGTAGCATAGACTAGATCCAGGCCTGCTGAATCTAGCTTTGTTTGTATAACTTGAGTACTAATCCAGGCCTTCTTTTTTGGAGAAGGTTCCCCTGCACCCTAGTAGCAGGAGTGTGCAGTTAGAACTTGTCTGATTGAAGACTACAGGAATAGGGCTCAGTTTTGAGATTTTTTACTGGTTAATTGGGTAATTTGTTTAAAAGCCTTTTCTGATTGCTTGTAGTCATCTAAAGCTGTTTTAAGTGTATTTTTTACTGTTTGTGGTCATTTAAAGCTGTTTTAAGTGTATTTTTACTGTTTTTGCCTTATCTTTTAAAAAACAAAATTCCTTGTTCCCCACCTTTCTAAGCTAGTATAGTCCAGTTTTCAGTCTAAGTGCTGAATTCAGGGCTGTTACAATTTTCTGAGTTGCCCATACCTTACTTGGATAGAGGGAGGTTTCTCTGTTCACCTGTGAGAGAGGGAGCTTTGAGCAGCCATCTGTCCCTGGAGGAGTGGTTCCAGCCCAGAAGTTAGTAGTTTGTGGGCCATTTTGGGCTAATTTCTATCTCTTTCATTTCCCTACTGTAAAAAACACGCTTGCACAGTTTTGCACGTCCGGGCAGTGCCGGTTACCTACGGCTAAATTTATCCCGGCTCCACCAAGTCTCCTCTTCAGTTTTTCCCTTGAAAGTAATCTAACTCTCAACCTAAGCACTTAAAAAGCATCCTACAGTCCAGCACTTGCTCAGATCTAATAGCAAGCACTAATATACCCTGACACTTGATTGCCCAGCAGGGTAAGGCTCATTATTAACCCCTCATTAACCAAGCAACTAAGCAGCTCACCCTACTATTCAGACATGACCAAAGAGCAATTTCAGGTATACTCTCCAGTCCATCTGGTGAACCTAAGTATCCTGAGGCAATGTTACAACTGCCTCATGTACACAGACAGCCCTCTCCTCCTACCACAAAACATTAACATATGCGAGAGATGCAATTATATAGCTAAATTGGAGGCTAAGCTCTCTCCACCAAAGACTGGAACAAGCAGTCATAAGGCAAAGGCTAACACTTGCACCACCCATCCAGCCTCACATAGATATACTAAACCAGCACTGGCAAAAAATACACATAAATACACAAAATCATACTCAGAGGCTCTAAATAAAAACCTGCAAAAGCATCACAGACCTCTAAAGCAGACACCCAAAAAACCTGCACCTCCCGTCACAAACCAGACAACACATAAAACACAAAATCAGTGTGCCGCACAATTGCAGCCCTTAAGGCGAAATAACATACCTAACACACTAGTAATAGGTGACTCTATAGTCAGGCACACTGACATCCCACTCTCTAGACTGGACAAGGGGAAGGTTACTGTTAGCTGCCTGTCGGGAGCCAGAATCCACCACATAACACAAGCACTCAGGTCACTCCAGAACAAGTACAAATAGGACTCTGTCATTGTTCATGTTGGTGTGAATGAGACATACCTCTCTGGACTACATGAAAAGAGACATGGAAGTGGTCTCTGATCATATAGCCCAGGCGGGTATGACCCTGACCCTGAGTAGCATCCTGATCTCACCAAGAATGATACCACAGTATAAAGAAAAAAATTATCAATTTCAACAATTGGCTAAGCTTCTGGTGTCATTCAAAGGGGATCCAGTGTCTGTCAGCCTGGGACGACATGCTTGACAGGCCTCATTGCTTTGCAAGAGACAGCTTGCACCTGTCATCCCTAGGCTTTCGAATACTGGCCAAGGCACTTGCTGCCCCCATAGTGCCTTTTTTAGGCAAGGCTCAAAAGTCAAACCCACCTCCATAAACAGCACAAATAAAAAATGAGGGTTTAAATCCAGGAGTTTAAATCTCAAAATGCATGCGCTCGAAGCACTCCTTAGTATGGAGAACGTCGACATCTGTGCAGTAACTGAAACCAGGTTCAAGGCTCCACAGATCACCCAAGCACTATCGGGCTACAACTCATACCACACATTTCGGCCACAGAACATGGACCGAAACACAAAAGGAGGGGGGTGTATCCATATTCATCAAGGATACCTACACCTCCAGGTTAATGGTGCAGCATGATACCTCTGAGATCATCCATGTACAACTAACATCAGGCAAATCTGCAATGCAAATTGTGGCCTGCTGCAGATCACCCTCCATGACCCAGGACCACTGCTCCACCTTTCTGGAGACACTGGAAAACATGAAGGTCCTACCAAACACCCTGATATTGGGCAATTTCAATTACCCTTCTGTTAACTGGGAAAACTACTCAAGTACAAACTCCCAGGTCCAGCACTTCCTGGAATTTATCAACTCAAATGCCCTGGATCAGTTGGTAAACTCCCCTACCAGAGTTGAAAACATATTGGACCTGGTCATCACCAACATGGGCGACAGGTGTTCCACACCAGAGGTCAACCCATCATTGGTTAGATCAGACGATAAACTAATCACTCTGGATGTCCACACCCCACCACCACCCCCAGCTAAGGAAACAACAGTAAAAAACTTTTCTAATGCAAACTTCATCTTACTTAAGACAGAGGTGGTAAGTTTTACAGCCCCTACGCTAAAGGATAACGCAGCGCAAAATGCAGAAACCTTTACAAATGCACTCTAAGAGCACCTACAAGGATGCATGGATCATGCCATCCCTAGCAAAACCAAGACTCACTCCCCTAAGAGAAGGAAACCAGTCTGGTGGACCCTTGCCATAAACAGGCTATACAATAGAAGGAGGAAACTAGTTCAGAAAAAAAGCAAACCCCAAGAAGGAAAGACATCCCTGATCAGTATCAGTAAGAAACTAAGGTCCCTCATAAAATCCTCCAAGGCTAACTTTGAAAGAAAAATAGCTAAGGATTCAAAAGATAACCACAAAGACTTCTTTAGCTATGGCAAGAATCTAAGTGGCAACTCGCAGATATGCTCTAAGCTAGTGCATAATAGCACAAAATATACTGAACCCACTGATATTTCCAACATCCTGGCAGATAGATTCAGTGCAAACTCCACCCCCCTCTCACCCCCAAAAGTGCCCACAACAATACCGGAAGAGTGTAGTGTCCTGGAAATCATAGACACACAGGTGAAAACAGCCCTTTCGAAAGCCAAAAGAACAGCCACAATGGAGCCAGATGGTGTGCCAGGCTGCGTCTTGCACGAACTACAGAATGAACTAAACCCCCACCTAAACACACTGTTCAACCTCGGCCTCTCCACAGGCTACATGCCCATAGAATGGCACACAGCAACAGTTATTCCGCTCCACAAAGGAGGGGCCTCAAGTGAGCCTGGTAACTATCACCCGATAAGCCTGACTAGCCTGGTCTGCAAGGCTATGGAGCGCATCATCATGGAACTCATTAACAAAGACATTGGAAACCTCCAAACACTTGACCCGACCCAGTTCGGCTTTGTTAAGGGCAGATCATGCCTACTAAAACTGGTTGACTTCTTTGAGACAGTCACCAAGGCCATAGATGAGGGGAAGGTAGTTTACACAACCTACCTTGACTTCACCAAAGCTTTTGACACCATTACCCACTCGGGAATTATAGAAAAGCTCACCAGACTGAACATAAACCCCTACGTCACAAGATGGGTTGCCAACTGGCTTACAGACAGAACTTGGTAAGAATAGCGGGCTCCAGGTCTGACTCTAAACCAGTCACAAGTGGTGTCCCACAAGGCAGTTTTGTCAATAATGGTGTGGTATTGTGTCATTGCTTACAGAAAAATGTTCAACGTAATCCATTTAAAACATGCTCTAAGTGTGCTGTACGATACAAGCAATATAAAGTCATGCAATCAGGAAGGTGAATCAAAGAAAACATATATGTTTGTAGACATGTGTTGGACTATGCAAGGGGCCTATTTGACCGCAGCCCATAGGTAAAGTTTATCCGTCACTAACCAGATGCATTTTATAAGAATGTGGGTTTCAGTGCTGTTTCAATCAATGTCAGTTTTAAGGGGAGCAAAGTTTTAATGGTAAGTCTGTTTTCATTGTAGGACTGTTTTGCTCTGCTTACTGGATGCCTTTCAGTATTTGTGCTATGCAACTTAAACAGTTTAACTGAAATCCAAATAAAAGGTGTGTGTATCGGCATGCAAGCAAGGGGTGGAAGAGTGTGTGTGTGTGTGGGGCATGCAAGCAAGGGGGGAGTGTGTATATGTGTTTGTGGGCATGCACGCAAGGGGTGAGTGTGTGTGTGTGTGTGTGTGTGTGTGTGTGTGTGTGTGTGTGTGTGTGTGTGTGTGTGTGTGTGTGTGTGTGTGTGTGTGTGTGTGTGTGTGTGTGTGTGTGTGTGTGTGTGTGTGTGTGTGTGTGGAGTATGTCTGAGTGGGCATGCATGCTAGTGTGTGCGTGGGGAGGCACACACGGTGGGATTGTGTGTGTGTGGGGGAATGCAAGCAAGGGGAGGGAGTGGGTGGGGGGGTGCAATCAATTTCAATTTCCTATATGTCTGAAAATGCATGATGACACACATTTTATCTTAGCAAGTTTGTAACATTAGACAAGCCATCCACATACTTTATCCTTAGTTTCGGGCCTTTGATCCTATAGTAAATTTTGGCTTTTTCCAGATTTCTAATTTTGCAATTTCGGGAGATAGAGTTGCATGTCGAGTGAATTTTACAAGCAGCTAAGAGCTTCATGGCAAGAAAAGCTTAGTTCTGCTTATAGCTAGTCTGCCTGCACTGCTAGCAGTACAGCATATAGTATACTTGCTTTTGATGCAGAAGGTTGTGAGTTCTATTCTGACAATATGTTGATAGATAACTAGTACTATAAGTGGGAGGATGCTGCAGTCATGGGAACATTGTCCTGTGTAAAAGATTTGTAGTAATTATGCACCTGTTATATGTTTGCCATCAATTCCATATTGCAATATTACTGACTTATAATTTCTTTGTGTAACATAGGCAATGTATTCAAGGTCAACCGGCACTTTATTTGTAGCTGAAGCACTGAAATATAAATGTATTTGCTAGCTGCTACCTCTTCATCAGTTACAGATATCTTATGTGGAATTATTTAGATGAATTTTACTTTTGCAGAGATTTTGCATATTTACTGATTGGTGAAATGTATCAACAAAAAGTATCTAATAAAAGTATTCAATTGTATTTATTACTGCTTGATAGTAACCTGATTAAAGTGTAGCTATCAGTCTAAGCCTTTTGGTTTAAGCACTTGGGCTTCAGACCAGTTGTTTTACATTAAGGTTTGTGGTCTGCACTGTCGTGGCAGGACAGGCAGTTTACATCATTCTAAGTTAGGAACTGCTGATTGAGCGCTCAGTGTCTGTTATTCTAAAAGTGTATTAGTTCTGGTTTAAGCACTTGGGCTTCAGGCCAGTTATTTTACATTAAGAAGGTTCGTGGTCTGCACTCTTGTGGGAGGAGAGGCTGGACTCTGCCCTTCTGAACTGGGAATTTCTGGTTAAAGGCTTATAGTTCCTGCATATTACTGAAATTGGCGTACCTTGTTTGCTGTAGCATAGACTAGATCCAGACCTACTGAATCAAGCTTTGTTTGCATAACTTGAGCACTAATCCAGGCCTTTTTAAAAGTATTTAATTGTAATTATTATTGCATGTTAGTAACCTGATTAAAGTGTAGCTGTCATTCTAAGCCTTTTGGTTTAAGCACTTGGGCTTCAGACCAGTTGTTTTACATTAAGAAGGTTTGTGGTCTGCACTGTTGTGGCAGGACAGGTAGCTTATAGTGCCTGCATATTTGAACAGTTTTTTACTGAAATTGGTGCACCTTGTTTGCTGTAGCATAGACTAGATCTAGGCCTGCTGAATCTAGCTTTGTTTGTATAACTTGAGCACTAATCCAGGCCTTCTTGAGAAATTTCCCCTGCACCCTAGTAGCAGGAGTGCGCAGTTAGAACTTGTCTGATTGAAGACTACAGGAACAGGGCTCAGTTTTGAGATTTTTTTACTGGTTAATTGGATAATTTGTTTAAAAGCCTTTTCTGATTGCTTGTAGTCATCTAAAGCTGTTTTAAGTGTATTTTTTACTGTTTGTGGTCATTTAAAGCTGTTTAAGTGTATTTTTCCTGTTTTTGCCTTATCTTTAAAATCTTTGTTTCCCACCTTCCTAAGCTAGTATAGTTCAGTTTTCAGTCTAAGTGCTGAATTCAGGGCTGTTACAATTTTCTGAGTTGCCCATACCTTACTTGGATAGAGGGAGGTTTCTCTGTTCACCTGTGAGAGAGGGAGCTTTGAGTAGCCATCTGTCCCTGGAGGAGTGGTTCCAGCCCAGAAGTTAGTAGTTTGTGGGCCATTTTGGGCTAATTTCTATCTCTTTCATTTCCCTACTGAAAAAAACACGCTTGCATGGTTTTGCACGTCCGGGCAGTGCCGGTTACCTATGGCTAAATTTATCCCGGCTCCACCAAGTAATCTTTTCAGTTTTTCCCTTGAAAGTAGTCTAACTCTCAACCTAAGCACTTAAAAAGCATCCTACAGTCCAGCACTTGCTCAGACCTAATAGCAGGCACTAATATACCCCGACACTTGAATGCCCATCAGGGCAAGGCTCATTATTAACCCCTCACTAACCAAGCAACTAAGCAGCTCACCCTACTATTCAGACATGACCAAAGAGCAATTTCAGGTATACTCTCCAGTCCAGCTGGTGAACCTAAGTATCCTGAGGTAATGTTACAACTGCCTCATGTACACAGACAGCCCTCTCCTCCTACCACAAAACATTAACATATGCGAGAGATGCAATTATATAGCTAAATTGGAGGCTAAGCTCTCTCCACCCAAGACTGGAACAAGCAGTCATAAGGCGAAGGCTAACACTTGCACCACACATCCAGCCTCACATAGATATACTAAACCACCACTGGCAAAAAATACACATAAATACACAAAATCATACTCGGAGGCTCTAAATAAAAACCTACAAAAGCATCACAGACCTCCAAAGCAGACACCCAAAAAACCTGCACCTCCCGTCACAAACCAGACAACACATAAAACACAAAATCAGTGTGCCGCACAATCGCAGCCCTTAAGGCGAAATAACAAACCTAACACAATAGTAATAGGTGACTCTATAGTCAGGCACACTGACATCCCACTCACTAGATTGGACAAGGAGAAGGTTACTGTTAGCTGCCTGTCGGGAGCCAGAATCCACCACATGACACAAGCACTCAGGTCACTCCAGAACAAGTACAAATATGACTCTGTCATTGTTCATGTTGGTGTGAATGAGACATACCTCTCTGGACTACATGAAAAGAGACATGGAAGTGGTCTCTGATCATATAGCCCAGGCGGGTATGACCCTGACCCTGAGTAGCATCCTGCCCTCACCAAGAATGATAACACAATATAAAGAAATAATTATCAATTTCAACAATTGGCTAAGCTTCTGGTGTCATTCAAAGGGGATCCAGTGTCTGTCAGCCTGGGACGACATGCTCGACAGGCCTCATTGCTTTGCAAGAGACGGCTTGCACCTGTCATCCCTAGGCTTTCGAATACTGGCCAAGGCACTTGCTGCCCCCATAGTGCCTTTTTTAGGTAAGGCTCAAAAGTCAAACCCACCTCCATAAACAGCACAAATAAAAAAATGAGGGGTTTAAATCCAGGAGTTTAAATCTCAAAATGCATGCGCCCATAGCACTCCTTAGTATGGAGAACGTCGACATCTGTGCAGTAACTGAAACCTGGTTCAAGGCTCCACAGATCACCCAAGCACTATCGGGCTACAACTCATACCAGACAATTCGGCCACAGAACATGGACCGAAACACAAAAGGAGGGGGTGTATCCATATTCATCAAGGATACCTACACCTCCAGGTTAATGGCGCAACATGATATCTCTGAGATCATCCATGTGCAACTAACATCGGGCAAATCTGCAATGCAAATTGTGGCCTGCTGCATATCACCCTGCATGACACAGGACCACCGCTCCACCTTTCTGGAGACACTGGAAAACATGAAGGTCCTACCAAACACCCTGATATTGGGTGATTTCAATTACCCTTCCGTTAACTGGGAAAACTACTCAAGTACAAACTCCTAGGTCCAGCACTTCCTGGAATTTATCAACTCAAATGCCCTGGATCAGTTGGTAAACTCCCCTACCAGAGGTGAAAACATATTGGACCTGGTCATCACCAGCATGGGCGACAGGTGTTCCACACCAGAGGTCAACCCATCATTGGTTAGATCAGACCATAAACTAATCACTCTGGATGTCCACACCCCGCCACCACCCCCAACTAAGGAAACAACAGTAAAAAACTTTTCTAATGCAAACTTCATCTTACTTAAGACAGAGGTGGTAAGTTTTACAGCCCCTACGCTAAAGGATAACGCTGCGCAAGATGTAGAAACCTTTACAAATGCACTCTGTGAGCACCTACAAGGATGCATGGATCATGCCATCCCTAGAAAAACCAAGACACACTCCTCTAAGAGAAGGAAACCAGTCTGGTGGACCCTTGCCATAAACAGGCTATACAATAGAAGGAGGAAACTAGTTCAGAAAAAAAGCAAATCCCAAGAAGGAAAGACATCCCTGATCAGTATCAGTAAGAAAGTAAGGTCCCTCATAAAATCCTCCAAGGCTAACTTTGAAAGAAAAATAGCTAAGGATTCAAAAGATAACCACAAAGCCTTCTTTA
>NC_056733.1:1180992230-1181064730 GCF_019279795.1 Protopterus annectens | reverse complement strand
GATGCAAGTACAGAGGGTGTGTGCGCTTGTGTGTGTCTGTGTGTGTGTGTGTGTGTGTGTGTGTGTGTGTGTGTGTGTGTGTGTGTGTGTGTGTGTGTCTGTGTGTGTGTGTGTGTGTGTGTGTGTGTGTGTGTGTGTGTGTGTGTGTGTGTGTGTGTGTGTGTGTGTGTGTGTGTGTGTGTAAGAATGCAAGCATGGAAGGAGTGTGTGCATGTATCTGTGTGTGCGTGTGTCTGTGTGTGTGCATTTGTGTGTGTGTGTGTGTGTGTGTGTGTGGGGGGGGGGGGGGTACAAGCAAGGGCTGAGTGTGTGAGGGGATGCAATCGAGAGGGGAGTGTGTGTGCTTGGATTAGGATGCAAGCATGGAGAGAGTGTGTGTGCTTGGATTGGGATGCAAGCATGGGGGGGAGTGTATGTGGGTGGGTTGGGATGCACGGGGTGTGTAAAGTTCCCCAAGTTAGTTATACCTCGTGGTCTGTGTTACTCAAATATGAGTCTGAAGTGTAGTCATACCACCTCTTGTGATGTTAGCCAACAACTGTTCAGATTTCCAGCAAATGTCAGGGATGTTTGGCTTATACCTTTCTTCTGTCCCTCTTACAGTTTATTTTTCTGGCAAATCAGTGACAACTATATTCATAGAATGATATCTATTTAAAGTTTTTTGAGTTTCAGTATTTTGAGTTTTCGGGATTTTAAGCTTTAGGGACTTTGGTTTCAGTATTTTGAATTTCAAGATTTTGAGAGTAGGGATTTAGAAGTGGACCTGTAATGTCAAGTGTCCATTGTCCAAGTGTCTTGCTTTCTTGAGAAGATTTCTCAGTATT
The DNA here is from genome assembly GCF_019279795.1 of Protopterus annectens. Lineage (NCBI taxonomy): Eukaryota > Metazoa > Chordata > Ceratodontiformes > Protopteridae > Protopterus > Protopterus annectens. Next base: position 1,181,063,903 of record NC_056733.1, on the reverse strand, counting down.
TTTCATATAAAATTTACATTTTTACATGAGCTACAAGTAACCATAGTGGAAGTAATATGCATATTACTGTTTCTGGTAAATGTGGAGAAATAGCCATGTAATGTGCCACTGGAAGGGCTGCAGGGGGGGGGGCTGTGTATAAGGGGGTACATTTCACCATAGTTTTGTGGGGCATGAGGGGCCGACAATTGAAACAGCCCAGGGCAGTGAAAAGTATTCCTACACCACTGGTTACATTGTTTTAGAAATTGATTTGCTGCTTAAGATAGTTGGGGAAGAAAGCAGTCTTTGCCATTTTGCTAGGAAGGGATAAATATGTTGTAAGATGGTTAAGCGCTGGGTTTCCTTTATTTGTCTGAGTTGAATCAGGTCCTGCTACAGGTTGGCTCAAATATAGTGTTTGCATGAAATTATTTTCGTGTACATTCCTGGGATCTCTGAACAGGTGTTTTCCCACCATATAATGGATTTTTTTTTAAATAGGCATGTACAAACAGGCAAAGTGATTTCAATCTGCTCCCACACGAACTGTGCGAATGCTGACTAAGTTTTTGTTTTCCTGTACCAGTTGTGTTAGCTGATTAGTAATAGTAAATGCTCGTAATATTTTGAATGATTGTAATCCCTACTTCAAGGGTTCGATGACACAACTTAGAACACAACAGCTTTTTGTCTGACAGTTATGCAGCCTGTTGCTTGTTGGGGATGTTAACATGCCTCTTGCAGGATTAGGCATACTGATGCTTGCCCTTGTACTACCATTGTTTCTTTAGGGTGTGGCTGTATCCCAGTTGTGATTTAAAAGTACATGGTGGGTAGACCTAGTAGAGGAATCTGCTGTTTGTTGGAAGAGTGGTTTCTTGGATACCGAGCTTGTGGGTTGTGGGTTGCTATTCTGTTGCACCATACTGTCTCCTTACCTTTTGGGCCTTTTTTTAAAACAACAATTGTTTAAGTTATCAGCTGCTGCACCCTTTGTATCCATTCTTGAGCTGAGGGGTAGTTCACTTTGATTTGCTGCTGCCCCCCTTTGGTGTCTAGAAATGTTCTTGAGGTTTGGTTTTCAGTTATGGAACTGACTTGATCAGTGCTGTGTTCCATTTGCAATGTTTCCAACATGGAGGTAGTTAACAGTTGTAACAGAAGCATGTATACTGACAACAGTGCTTGGTGGGTGAGGAAACTTTAATGATTGTCCAGAAGGCTTCATGGGTGCAAGGAATTGCAGGAAATAGGACAGTCTGGACTATAATATAATTGTAAAATTTGCCGTTCATTTTCAATTTATTTTGCAGCTCCTTTTCTCATGCACAATTTCTTTGCTTGCTTTAGGGGATATTTATTGGTTTTTGCATAGCCTTCCCCACCTCAACAGAAATTTGAGTATGCAAATTTTCATTTCTTTTCGAATAGATTCAGGAGGTATACAAGTGCTATCTGTTTTACTTCATGTATCTGTTAAGACTGTGCGAAGTACTTCTGTTGTGCAATCATTAAGATTTTTGTCACTATTGTGCTAACTTCATGCTTGAAAGGTAGCAGTTTAGAATACCAACTGGAGATATACATCTTCTGGTTCTGCATGGCAGGAATTGGAGATTTCTATTGGTGTGGCAGTATTATGTATCAGTAAATTACCCAGTGCAATAGTCAGTAAGGTTTGTTGGAAGCAGCTGTACTGAATGTTTATTCATAACTGTAATCAGTCATGGAGTGTCTTTTATAATGTTATGCCTACTTTGGGTACCGATGAGCAATGATAGACCTGTGTGTGGCACAGTGTTGACATCTCACAGTGGGAGATTCCCTGGTTTGATCAGGGGGTGGGGTGACTGAGGTGCAGAGTTGGAATGTCCTCTCTGTGTCTGTGGTTTTCCGCAGGGTGCTACAGGTACCTACTACATTCCAGGGGCATGCAGTGGGAGGATGGGACACTGCACATTGGCCATAGTTGTGATTGTGCATTTGATTGTGTGGTGTGGATGAACTATTGTGGAAGGGCTCATAACCACCTTACAGTGTAGGTCTGTGTGCTAGATTGTGACTGAACTGACACCCTGACTCCATGTCCAAAAAAAAGGGACAAGAGGGTTGTGGGATGTCGGGCGGAATGATAGGCTGGTGTCTGATGTGCTGACTATAAGTCTGTTTCCCTTATTGCCCAAGAAACAGTTTGGATTTTTTTTAAATTGAAGATGTGTATTGTGGAGATACATTTCAATATGACTTTCACATTGTCTGTTGCTACTTACATTGCTACATAAGGGGCTACCATTTGGACTTGGGTAATAGAGGAGGATAGACGGATACTGCAGTACCTGTAAGTATTCAAACAGCTTTAATGAGTTAGTCCAGTGAGAATTCATCCATGTGATAGGATTAGCAAGTAGTATTGTCAGTAAAAGAGTCATGAAGTAATCCTAATTTCTTAGAAAAGTCATTCTTCTGCACGGTGATGCCCTCCCTGTGTTGTCGGACCACAGTCCCACTCACTTGCAAGGGAAGCAATGAGAAATATTGAGAGTTGAGAATGCTTAGATACTTTAATTGAGTTTTCAGTTTTTCTTTTTTTTGCCTTGCATATGTTATACTACCTGTTATTTTAAGAAAATATGGAATTAGGCTTAACGTAACCTTTTTTATTTTTAAAAAGTGCAGGTTGTGGAATTTTGGATTGTCATGACTTCTGTTAATCAAGCTGTAATATGTCATAGATGGGAAGTAGGAAATTTGTAAGGTTCATGGCACACATGCCCCCTGTGAGTCACTGATTTTGTTACATTTCTTTAGCTAGCCATAAAGATACGTTTGAACAGGAGTAATTGTTGAAACTGGCAGAAATACATGATGCTTGCCTGGCTTATTTTATAATACATTGTTGTATTATGCTTGTAACTTGCTTGAAGGAAAAATCTGAATATGTTGCATGGCTACTGAATACTGGCATGCAGAGAGCTTTATGCACATTGATATGTGCAGGTTTACTGGATGCACATGGCAGTCATGCAAGCATGCTTGGTGCACTGTGAACTGTATTTCATATAGAACTGAAAGGCGATCCATGTCATGTATGTAAGGGATAGCTCTGAGCCTGCTTTATTGGAAATGCTGCATATCTGTAAGTCACATGGTAAATGTGTCAGTTACTGTAATGACCATAAACTGTTCTGTGACATTAACAGAGCCTGTGGAATGAACCGGTTTTTCTCACAGCTTTTCGTGGTACTAGGTGACATCAAAGCATTCTCACTCGCCCACAGCAGTTTCCTTTTAGATATATATTTTTTTATTATACATAATCTATATATCGTGTGTGTGTATGTATATATGTATGTGTATGTGTGTGTGTGTGTGTGTGTGTGTGTGTGTGTGTGTGTGTGTGTGTGTGTGTGTGTGTGTGTGTGTGTGCGCGTGTGTGTCTGTGTGTGTGTGTGTGTGTGTGTGTGTGTGTGTGTGTGTGTATATATATATATATATATATATATATATATATATATATATATATACACACACATATATATATTTATATATATATATATATATATATATATATATATATATACACACACACATACATATACATATAGATATATAGATATATAGATATAGATATAGATATATATGAGTTATATGGATGAGTTAAGTCTCCTGTGTTGAAGTGTCAATCAAAGCCTTAGCAGTCTGACAGCTAGGGAGGGGAAGTGTGAAGGGGAGGAGAGATAATCTAAAGAATTACAGCTCAGGCATGACAAAAGAGTGAAAATTAAGATCTCTGTAAATAAGAAGTAGTAAAAAACACTTAGAAAGTCTGCTGTTTGGCTTTGTCTCAGCTAGTTTTTTAAGTAGTCATTGAACAGCAGAATATCTTAGTTGAAATTTACTGAATGAAAGACAGCAGTGTATGCATGTAAAATGAATGCAGTGACAGTAGCTTCTGAACAAAGAAGCCTGCGTGATGTAATGTGGTAAGGACAAACAGTGAATTCTGGGATACATGGAGGTTTAGAAAAATGTTGAACTCTCATCAAGATGCTAGACCCCAAGTGGCCAGACTCTGAAATTACATATAAAAATATTTAAAAACATGTAGAGTCCAACGGTGGTGTTAAAATATTCTAAACATTTAATAAGCATGTTATTTGGGTCTGTGGCTGTTGTTCTCCTTTAATAGCATCTGTGAAAGTTAATAAGGCAAAGTTATAACTGTCAAAGTTATGACAAGCCTACTTTTCCTCATCCCAAGTAATGAGGTGTACTAAAATCGCTACGTTGATAATATGCTTTATCAACCAATAGACACTGGGAATCCTTCCCAAACCCACTAGAAAACCTCCTCAACTATAAAGGTTTAGACCGCAACTTAAAACGTTCCTCTACAGTCAAGCCCAATGTAGATGTTATCAGTTAGACATATCACTTAAACCTCAGTTATCTTTATACCTCACTCTTTACCCTGTCCTTTGCTTCTAAATCCACTTTTCAAACTGTGAAACATGCAAACCTTTTTTGTGAAAATGCTCCTCATATTTCCTCTGCTGCTAGTGATAGTAAGGAATTGTCGTTGGAGGGATAGAAGAAGAAAGGTTTCAGGGTCTCACAAACAAATGTAAAATGCAAACATTGACAGGGGTGGTATTGATACAAATGGGAGAAACAAAACATATTGGGCATACCATTACATAGGATGGATTCTTAATTATAGAAAGGACTGGACAACAAACAAGGTATGAGGAGTGATACACAAGGTAGAGTAACACAAGGATGGGGGAATAGAGCAAGGTGCATGGCACACCAACCCATAGGACAACCCACACAGAAATAAGCCACATGTATAGCCATTGTTTTGTGCAGGCCACACCTCTGCTGGCTTAATAGTTGGAGCTTATCAGACAGGTAACTCATCTATCCATGCCAGAAGACACTGGTTGGTCATGATACAGGTATCCAGCTGCCAGGATACCTCCTAGTCTACACAGCTGATGCCAGGTGACTCCTCTGGGCCAATATCTGAAAAGAAGCCTCCACTCCCCTCCTGAGTAGTGGCCACAGAGATCACCAGTGAGCCCTTCATGTTGCCTTCAGCAAGATGAGCTCCACCCACTGTAGAAAGGCAGACCTGGTATCCACTAGCATTCTAGTATTATATGGATCAGCTGGAGCAGGCCTACTCTCCACAGTCACTCCTTGGCCACCAGTACAACTGGACCTGCAGGAGGAAAATAAAGAACTCATTAGTACACACATAGGTTACACGTACCATTAAGGCTGCACAGTGCATTGGTGCATATGGAAAATGTGTTTTTGCCTCCTGAGGCATATTTCATTGTTTTCTCTTTGCTCTATTATTGTAAAAGAGAATAGGAACAATGTAGTATAATGCTGGACCTAATAAAATGGCAAATATAGATGTTTACAGTAAAACTCTGTCTGTCTCTCCTTAACACTGTCTTCCCAATGGCAAAGCAGAGCAGGGTAATGCCACCATAGGTTACTATAGTAATGCCTGCTCTGCTATCCAGAATGGCTGATAACAGTGGCATCACTCACTGTCCTTACAAGCTCATGTCAGCCTTATACACAAGGCCCATCATACTGGCTCAGAAGGCACTCCTGAAAGTTCCTGTGGAGGAAGATCAATAAATTTCTTCCTCAAGCACTGTGCAAAAGTGTTCCCAGCACCTGCAACTATTGTCACTCAGTCAGGTCCTCTTGCAGATCAAAATGGTAGTCCTGTCTACACAGATATACATTCAGACATCACATGACATAGGTCATTGCACAACAAAGAGGCACTACAAAGCAGCTCTGTAGCACAGACCCATGCCACTATGAGCTTTACAGAAAGAATGCATGAACATATAGTGCACATCCCAAGAATGGTTATGGATGAACAGGACAGCACAGTCTTTGCTGATATGGTTTTACATCCTGGTCAATGGCTTGTTTTGTGGCTGTAGTATCACCTCAGTCTCCTAGATGATGACCTTTTCCAGTTGTATACTTCTATTATGACCATTCATAAAATATATGCCCTTTCTAGAACCTGGTATGACAGATAGAGGTACCTGGCATCTGTTTTGTGGGTGTCCATAATAGGAGTGTACATCAAATTTGGCAAAAGGTAACTTATATGATATTGCATGCCAAGATTAAGCCAGAAAACACCATTAAGGACATGTCCACCACATAAGGTGGACCTCCAACACAGAATAATTTCACAGAGGCAGAGGAGTTTCTCATGTTCCTTTCTGTAGAATGGTGGCATACTCTCATACCAGGTGGTAGCCTGAATATGTGAGCTGTGCTGATAACAAATGCTTGAGTCTGTTTGTGTGTGTGTGTGTGTGTGTGTGTGTGTGTGTGTGTGTGTGTGTGTGTGTGCGTGCATGCGTGCGTGTGTGTGTCTATATGTGTGTATGTTTGTGCATCTGTGTAGTGTGTGTCGGGGGATGCATAAGGTTAGTATTAGATGTTGCATTGCCATAGTACAGTGCAGCGTGTGTAAGGCAGGACATGGTCAGAAAGAGACTTCTACATCTCCTTCCTACATGTACCTCCAGTCTGTTACTGTAGCCCCCTGCACAGCAACATACCTAGGTATCCATATGATACTCACATGTTTCACAGATTCTGTCATGTAACATTACACCCTCTGGGCATGTCACTTATTACAGGGCTGCCAAATTATAGTGATTTTGTGGTTTCACAAAGTTCTACTGAGGGGAGGGGGCAGCCTAATGAGACAGCACATGCCTGATGTCTGCAGGTCACCTACGACTTATGATGATGGATGTGTGCACATGGTACAGTCCAATGGCACAGTGGTACTGTCAACAACACTTGCAGAATGTACACATATCCCCCACATTTGAGTAGCTTGAGCAGGGACACACTGAAACCCCACCTTCACAGTGTTTGGCAGACATCGTGTCACTGTAAGCCTCATCAAGGTTACATAGACATCCACAGCTGAGATATTAGCTTTGAGATGCACTGCCTTTGATGGGGATATATACCCTACAGGCGAGACATGTGGTGTAGTGTGATACTGTTATAACTCCAAGTATGTCCCTGAGTTTGGTGCAACACTTGACACTAATCACTGCTTATGCAGGTCATTGATCAAGGTACAAGCAGCTGTTATCTATGGCAGATTAAACAGTCTGTTCTTGAGACAGCATCCCTATAAACTCTGATCACACAGACCACCACAACTGGCCACAGGTTCAGTACTTACTACACTGTTGATCTGTAAGGATCTTACGAAGCCTAGCCTTATATTCCTATGGCAGTTTTCAGCCCTTATATTTTATGTAGAAATAAGCTAGAGATGGGCAGAACAAAGATATTTTGTAACATTTTCATATTTTACTTGTATCCAAGAGGGACACACATGCTAAACTGGGGGTGAATTTGTGGTTACCCATCCATTCATCCAATTACATTTGAATATAGTAAGAAAAGTACTTTGCTTTATGTGGAGAGGAAGACAGTTCCATAGACATGGAATTCTATATGATACATTCCTATCCCTCCAACATATTTCACTTATGTTGCAAAAGAGATTAAGATCCCTTGAGTGGATGTTTATGCCACCACTGGACTTGCAAATGTGTAACAGCTTTGACGGGATAGAGTCTGGTGAGGTTCTATATGTTTGGAAAAGGTTGTCTCTCAGTCGCCTGTAAGATATTGAGAAGAGGGACAAGGCTTTGAGATGATCCACATAGTTTTTCTGCCTAAGACCTTGATTTTCTTAGTGAGGAAGCATTGTGGTCATTCCAGATTGACATCTATTTGGGCAAGTGAATTTTGGTGGGGGCATTATACCCAATTATCAGTGTAATGACTGCCAAGTGCAGTGGAATAATTACAGCCATGGCTAGTCTTACATGCATGGCTACCAACACCATTTAGGATCGACTCCTGGAACATCCTATCTGACTAAAAACTCTTGCTACACCATTATTATCCTCTGTTAGCAGATGGAGCATGATGTTTACCTATGGCTACCATGCTGGTCATGGGTACCATACATTCAGTGGGTCCTGATATAGGACATACTATCAGGATGCACACATATGTTTCTATAGCTCCCTAGCAACCCTGCCACATACCACAGCAATCCACAAGATCACAGGCTGGTGCAGTATACATAGCTAATGTTTCCAACACAGCAGCTCCCCTCTGCCTCTGGAAAATGTGATCCATAGCACCCTCTATGACCTGATACCAGAATGAGTGAGTGCCACAGACTCACATGACCCTAATTCATATAACAGCATGCATATAACCTGTCAATGTGCTCCCTCACCGATGCATATCATGACGATTGTGCCCTGCCTATCCCCCAAACTGAGTAGGTAAGTAATATCTGATGTACAGAGTGGCCATCCCATGCATTGAACTGCATAGCCTAAGTTTGCTAATTCATGCATCACATTGTTCTGTTTTGTCTGTGTCTTGGCCCATGTGGAGCATGCCTGTTCCTCCACTGACTAGACTAGGTGTCCTGGTCCTTATCCAATGCTCCAACAGATATGGGCAGCCCCACTGTAAAAGTTTGCTGCTGATGATGCTGTTTTCACACAACCGTGTCATGCAGCACAGTGCATACTGCATACAGTATATCTGGTTACAGTTCTCAGGTGAATACTGCAGTGCCCCATCAGATGCATCTAGGCAGTGGAAGTATCCCACCAGTTCCACAATCCTGCATCGCTGTATGCATAGTATTGTATGCCATCTCTGCCATGGGCAAGTGGTTAGTGGATAGCATCCCTTGCAACACAGAACAATGACTCCATTATTGGGCACTAAAGCCACCCGTGTGTGTAGTCAATAAGTAGATGACTCTGTGAAATGTTACCCAGCATAAAACACTGGTACAGGTTGCATGTGGGCCAGCTATGAGGATCATGAAACATTATAGATTATACATTATGCATTGCAAACCACCTGCTGTTGAAAGAGTGTAAACACTTACTGTTGATTTATCGCAAACTCTGTGCATTAGGTACAGACTTGATGGCAATTTGAAAGCAATCAAGTAACTCCCAGGACCTCATGGAAATGGCAATGTTGTAGAATGCTTGAATAGTGGTGGTTCTTTTCTCTGCAGTCCTTGGAAAACATATATTCTTCTCCAAATGCTATATTTAGTGATTGGGGATTGGCTTTAGGGGTTGGGGTTGACATAATGGTTAAGGGGTTTATCTCACAAACACAATGTGCAAGGTTTGATTTTTGCCTCTGAGGGAAATTATCTAGGCTTAAAATAGCCTACAAGGACATACTAGGACTCATCTGTGAACCTGATGCTGCAGCATGTCAAGGAAATGGAGTAGGATCTGCAAGTATGATGCCTGCAAAATTCCTGGAGTGTCCCCTGTAGGTCTCTCAAAGTCAAAGTAAACTTTATTGTTGATCAGATATACACAGCAGTGCAAGCTGAATGAAGTTGATGTTGCTTTGGTCCCTATGGAAGACATAACAATGAACACATAGTTTGAGTGACAGTAAGACTAATGCACATACATTAATTAAAATATTAACAACTCAATTAATTACCACAATTGGACAGGAAGACATTAGACATTATTATACTTATAGGTATTGCAAAGACTATGACTTCACATTGTGATTGCTTAAATAATGCACTTCATCAATTGTAGTATGATATATTCTGATGTTCATATTGCACATATATGGAGTGGTAACTCACTCCTGACTATTGCACATTCAAGAAGTAATTGCATAAGAAATCAGGTTAACTGTACTAGTTAGTGAAGCAATTTGACAGAGATCCCTGCAGTTAAGATTAATAAGGCTATATATATATATATATATATATATATATACATATATATATATATATATATATATATATATATATATATATATATATATGTGTGTGTGTGTGTGTGTGTGTGTGTGTGTGTGTGCGTTAATGTCCACTGAGATTAACCATCTATATCCTCATCCCCTTAATTCCACATTTGGGTGACAATTCAACAAATTCCTGTATGGCATCCCAGTCCACATGGAGGTTGTACAAAATGTCTCGTTCAGTCAAATGAAGGTAAGTTCGATACTTGTAGTACCATTTCTGCTGGTGTAGAGAAAAGCAGTGTTCCACACCATTAACTCTGTCTCCAACAGCAACCACTCATAGGTGCTGCTCTCACATACATTCTAGTGGGCTACACATTGTCAACACCTGCCATTCAGAATGCAGTACATGTGGAACTGCACAGCTGCCCTATGCATTTTTGAATTCCTCCACCATCTTTTACATATTTGCTGCGGCTCATTTGCATCTTGAGACTTATTTCCATAACATTATGCAGTCATTTGCATACTCTGTATATTGTGCTTTTCTCCGTAACACAGCTGTGCTACCTGTATCTGTAGCTCCCTTTCCTTGCATATCACAACTTCCTGTGCAACACAATACCATGCTTATAAATGGCAACCTTTCCCTATGAATACCAGTGCCCAGTGTTTATAGTGCTTAAGTTATTCACCTATTTTAAATCATGATGATATTTAAGGTCATTTCTTATTTGACTGACCATCTCTTGCAGTTTTACAAGCATTTATATGTGCTATCTGAAACTTGACTACCTGGTGTTGACCATTTACCCTTGAAACAAACTGTCTCAAACTTACAATGCTTAGCTAAGTCTTAAAGTTAACTGGCTTCTGCAGAAACTTTGCAGACTTAACTGAACATTGCTGTAAGTATTTTAAGGATGATAATGTCAAATTTTGTAAGAAGTTCAACATGGACTGTAAAATTAATATGCTTAATTGTTATGTATAATTCTGAGCGGCTTTTCAGTAAAGCAAATGCCGTTTGATGTATATCACTTGTTCAAAAAATGTCGTCAGGAATATGACCATTTTTAAATCATTCTACTTCCGGTTGAAGAATCATTTTATTCAAATATAAGTGTGATGGCACTCAAGATTTTAGTCTGTTTCCTTTATATATGTTTTCAAATATCTGATAACCTCTTATCACCTATCTTTAATTCATTGTATTTATTTTACTTATATTTGATAACCAGAATAGAACACTGATCACAGAAGACCATTTTCAGTTTCATCAATGAATTATACACCATCCAATGCAGATAGTCATACAACACTGGTTGCATTCGGGAAGAAACATTGATACAAAGATTTACAAGACAAAGTGAATGCAATAGAAGGAATCCAATGCAAAAAATTACAAATAACTTGCAATGTATTGCAATAAAGAAAGATAGAAAATATGTAAAAAGTTCCTTTAATAGTTTATTTGCAAGGATATCAGATGTACATTTGAAAATGTTTGTTGGTTTGACCTTGCTATGAATGCAAAATGGAAAGGTAGGAAAATTTTGTGCAGTGGTAGAGCAGGCTGCTGTGTAGATAGAGTGTACGCAGAGAAGGTCTAGCTGCCATGGAAACAATAGAATGTCTGTAAGTTAGGAAAAATATGAGAACTAATGAAGTATGCCAGATAGAGAAGGGGCTCTGGAAACAAAATGGAGGACAGAGTGGTATATAAATGTCATAGCTTAGAAGCTCTGCAAAGAATAGCTAAATATGGCTATAGGTAAGAGATAACTGGAAAAGTTCTTGAGTAATACAACCTCTTAGGATATACTGCTGTTTTTGTTTCACATGGTATTTTCATTCCCTATAGTGAGTTGCAATTTCTTAAAACTGTAAAAATGAAGTTCATAATCTATTCTTCTGTAACAACTCCTGCATAGTGAGAAAAACAGAACAGATTTATTACTTTTATTCAATCATTTCTGTGCAAAATAAGCAAAGTTAGTCCATAAAATGCATGACTGAAAAATAAATATACCTTACAGTATGCAAAGAGCCTAATCCTGGTCATTAGCATGCTTACTAATTCACATTTCTTTCTGGTAGAATAGATTTCAAGAATCCAAAGTGCATAATATGCATTTGCATGAACGGCATTATCAAAAATCACATCTGTAGAGCAGAAGAATAGTGACTTGAATGGAATTAACAAAATTAAGGGACATATGAGACTCAGATCCAGAACTCATTGAAACAAAACTGCCAAGATTGCCTCAGGGGGGGTGTCTCAGCCTTTATATTTTAACTGAAAAATGACTTCAAAATGAAGTAAAACCACAGTACCATGAAAATATATAAATGTGTTTTCAAGAAAATGCATACTGGTTTAAAATCATTTTCATATGATAAGAAAATTTGTTTTTTTGTATTCTCACTTTTTGGTCTTATATTATCAGAGTAATTATCTTACAAATTACGCTTTGTAGGGAATGAATCACTGTGTTTATATCATTAAATCTCGAGAAAAGTCAAACTTTGCTGATATTTCATAATTATAATGACAACAGAAATTTTCGGTGAGTATTTCAGTTGATAAAAAACTGAACATGATGTGTGCTATATTCTTCATTGCCAAGGCTAATGCATGAAACAATCACCTTCCCTATATAGAAAGGCAATATGAGATTTAAACGTTTTGTTAGTTAGTGTTAATATTATTAGAATAACTACTCTTCTCCACATGCATCTTTGCATCTGTGTAGAATACAATCATGAGTCTGATAAATAAATTCAGGACCTACTGACCAATGAGAAGTTAGATGCCTCAGATTTCATGTTGGAACTAACAAGTGCCCAGTGTCATTTATGTACGTCTTAAAGATATGCATTGATAGGCTAAGGTTAATTGATATGGGTGTATTACAAAGGCAATGAAGTGTTTGAGATATAAAGTTGTCATGTTTCATAGTATGGTTGATAATAAGTATTATTATGAGGTCAAGCATACTTTTGTGTTCAGATCACCAAGGAGAGTAATCTAAGAAAACTAGTAATGGGTCCTTTAATGTTCTATATCTCAGATATAGACCTGCCCAGAGAAGGTGATCAGATGAAGAAGAAGAGAGAGTGAGTGTAGGACTATAGGAACTGACAGCTAGCCATGACAAAGTTGTAACAATCACAAATTGCAGAAGTTGGTTTGAATTATGAAATGTAATACCAATAACTAAGTACATCCTACTGCATAAGACAGAATTGCTTTTTTTCCAACACTAAATTCCAGTTAAAATAACTTCACCCTTCCCCTGCTAAGAATGTATAAAACACAATATCAAAATCAGAGAAAACATAACATTGCTGAGCCTGAATTTTCTGTCAGCTCTCCGTGAATCTGTTTCAGGAGCAGAAGAAGGAGAGGTTGCATTAACAGCTCACTTTCATGAATTCCTTGCCTTGCTGGCTTTCTCCCATCCATAATGTCAGTAGACTGCTTTCAGCAGAATAGTGACTGGTAGCCCCATTTCACAATCCCATATTTCCTTATTTAATTAGCATAATAATATCCAAAAGGACATTTTTTCTTGTGTAGTAGCGGGAATAATTGTATAATTAGTACTGTGTGATCTTCTTAGGGCAGTAAACAAGGAAACACTTTTAAATGACAGGGGCTTTACATCACATCACTCCTTAGCGTCACATGATGAATATAGAAAATTATGCCTTTGTGCCAAAATAAGTATTCAAAATTTGTTGATCATGCTGGCAAATTAAATGTTTCATTTTAAAAGATCTTCCATTCATGTGGGAGAAAAAAACATTTTTTTCCACAGCATCAGTCCATGTAAGGTCATGTAATTGTATTTACGTTTTCATTTACAGGTCGATTAGTTAGTTATTTTTAGCTTTGTTTTTAATAATTCACAAGCTGTTGCAGAGTAAATCATGTTTAAATATTTAGTTTCATCAATGAGCTGCTAACACTAGCAAAACCTTTACCCATAGAGGTACGAAGGACAAAATTCCTTACATCAATAAATTGACCAGTATGTTTTAAAAGGGTTTGCTTGCAAAAAAGTGCCATGTTCCATGCATGCATAATGATGAAACTGTCCACTGTTTTGCAGTCATATTATTGAATAACACATTAAGCAGCAGGGTCAACAACTAAATAATGTTCTAAACAATCTTTCCACTTTCTGCTGAATTTGTATTTATACAATTAAAAAGATTTTTTGTCAGAACATAATGCATCCTTTTGCACAAACATGCTTTCCACCACCATCTTTCTTTATGTACCTTATTTCCATTCCTGGTTCAGCCGCACACCTGTTCTGTTGTCCTCACACATACAGTTTTGGGGCGCTGCCATTTTTCTACAACTCCACCTATTTCCTTTTCTTCTTAAGGTGCTAGTGCCCTGAGTAATTGCTTGAATTGTGCTATTTCTGTAGTCAACTTCTCGGCCTTCAGCCTGGTCTCTGTTGATCTTAGAGCCTTCTCTGACCACTGCTTGCAGCTGATTGAGACAAACACTATTTTATGCTGTGGGATGACTGTTTCACTGGAGATGCCTTTGCAATTGTTGATTCTAAACCATTGCCCTTTCCTTACTAGGAGGAAGTCTACCTGAGTATCATGTTGGTTACTCTTGTATATGATCCTGTGACTGTCTCTCTTTCTGAACCATGTGTTGGCTACTATCACGACTTTTGCCAGACAGAAGTCTAGAATGGCTTCTCCTTCCTTATTCCCCATTGTCCCACCCATGTGAACCCAGGCAGTGAAATTCTGTTCTGTTAGTTCCAATATGGGCATTCAAGTAACCCATTGTCAGCACCAATTCATGTTGTCCTACTTTATCTAGTAGGCCCTGCAACTACTGTCTGAATGCATTCTTTTCCAGACTGTCATAAGTCTGCCGTGGGGCATAAGCTGACTATGAATACTGAACTATCATTAGGCTGGAGTCTGATTGCCATGAGTCTTGTCATTAATTCTGATGACATCCCTTACTGACTTCTGAAGCTTCCAGCTTACCACAGTTCCTTCATCATTTCTAGCCTGTTGTCCTCCTGAGTAGTAGACTCTAGATCCAAGCCAAGTGGCTTTATTGTGCGGTGCTGCCCTTCCATCTTGTCTCCTAGATACATAGGATGTCCAGCCTCCTCCTTGTCATCATGCTATCACTTCCAAGCTCCATTCTGTCAGTGAACCTACACTGAGTGTAGCAATTCTTAATTTATGTTTGGCAGGTTGATTAGATTTATGTTCAGCTTTTGCACAACAGAGTTATCCCAGGTAACCCAAGCTAGGCAATTTGGACACCAGCAGGCCAGTAGCTTATTGAATAGGGTTGCTGGGCTTTATGGTAGGAACTGGTCAATAGGGGCACATACACTTCTCCCACCATTAGCATGGGTCCCTGGCATAGGTCAGAGTATGCTGGGGCCTCAACCCACTTAATGCCCAACAAATACCCATGCCCATTTGGCAATATTAGTCAACATGACCAAATCATCTCGAGCAATATTTTACACATAGGTTCATAGAAGGTTACTAAGCTAGCAGCCCTGGAGACTTTACAGTCCTAGCCATCTTAATCCCATTTATCCCCATTTGTTCTTTTTTGAGTAGTTTCCAGCACAAATTTTTGAACAGAGCAGGTCAACATTGGCTACCCCTGTCTATGAGGGATATAGGTACCACACCAGGGGTGAATTTGAGGTCACTCTTCCAATGATCTAGGTTGTATTTGAATAGGGTCAGTGAAGAGCTCTATTTTACACGAATAAGGAGTCTATTCCAGAGAAGCGGCAGACTCTGGGAGGTATGTCTGTCTCTCCAGCATAACCTGTTAATGTCATAAGCTAGATTGATATCCCCTAGAGTGAGTGACTCAGCATTTCCATTAGGGCAGAGTTGGAGATTGCCCTTTAGGCCAGGCACAAGTCATGTCTCAACGGCCTATAAGATACAGAGTAAAGTGATAGGTCTCTGACAAGTGGCTAGCCCTGCCATGGCATACAGTCTGTGATCTGTGTTCTCCTATCATAAGGATACTGTGAACCACAGTAGATGCTCAAAGAAGTTGGTTTATACAAGTCATCCACTTATAGACATCATGTAGAGTCTGTGTTGCTGACACAGCTCCATTCTTTGATGAGTCTGAGATGGAAACACTCACAATGTTTTTTGGAGGTGGGAGGAACCCCAGGGAGACACAGGAAGAACAAGCAAACTCCAAACAGTTATTGGCCAGATGTCAGGCTCGATCCTTGTACTTTGTGCATGGGAAGCAAAGACCTTAGCCATTATGGCAACTCTCTTCATAAGAATAGACTGTGAGGCTTCTGGTCTTCACCAGATGTCACATAAGTGGCTAAATTCCCCAAATCCTCAACTTCTCATGTTATAAGAGGTTGCAGTAGACTGCTTGATCCTATCCCCAGCCAACTGAACCAGCCTTTTCAATCAATTCCTGAGCACAGCTCACCAGTGGTGCAAATGGATGTCCTGCCTCTATGTCACTTTTCTTGCTAAAACAGTGTAGCCATTAAACACTGCCAGGCAGATCTTGGGCTTCAAGTTTACTGAAGATTTCTCTACAAATCATAATGCAGCACCACAACGTTTTGGATATTTTTCCATGATGAGATAAAATGATAGCATCATAAAGGTATGCTAGCACATATGACTTATGGTTAAACAGCCACCTAGACATGTGTCTTTGAAAGTGGCATTGATGCCATGATGGATAAAATGCAATTAGGTAAAACTGTTGTCATCAAAATGGAGATTAAAATGCAGTTATATTTTATGTATATTCTCATACACAAAATTGCCAATATATACTGTTTTAACAGACCTTAATTTGCCTATTATGTGATTTAGAGAATTAAGGAAGCCTCAATACTGGTCATCTGACTTAGTCAATGAAGCTTATACATAGTTGGAAATTTTCATTCTTTTTAGTACTAACTGTACTTTAGTAAATGCTGCTATACTAGTATGAATGGTTTTATAATGTCTGTTTGCAGCCTTGCTTCTATTTTTGTTCATGGTTTCTGGTATTAATATTTTTGTCAAGTCATAAAATTTTCCTGTAAATACCATAATTAATTGAAATGTATTTTGTTTCTATACTTGAGAACGTGATACCTAGATGGCTGCAATTTCAGTGATTTCCTTTCCTGCAAAACAATTCTAGTGAAAGTCATGTTTAGTGAACACAATGTTGCACTTTTCATCACTGGTGTACAAAAGGTGTTAGTGTATAGAAGTTAGGGGGTGTAAAACTTACTCCTACATAGGAAGTACAGTAGGTTTAACACCATGCTAAAAGCTTTAGTTTTGGTTTGCTGAAAGTGTTTTGAACATAACCATTTCACGGAAAATGTAATTCACTGAAATTTCTTCAGCAGGTTGACATGAATCCTTATATTAAAGTGCAGTTCAAAATATGAAAACTAGTTAAAATATGTTAATATTATTTATTTATTGATACAATCCATAATGCATGAATGAATACCATATATATATATATATATATATATATATATATATATATATAGAAGTGCTACAGAATCCTGAAAGCCAAAATCCTGAAGATCAAAATCCTGAGACCAAAATCCTACAAACTCAAAATCCTGAAAACTCAAAATCTTGAAAACTCAAAATCCTGAAAACACACAGGATACCAACACTTACTATATTCCAGCACAAGTACATACAGAAACATATTACGCTTCAACTATATGCAGGGGGGCAAGCCCCCCTATACCCTCTATGTGGGGGGCTATGCCCACCACACCCCATGCTTCTTAAATATAACAACTCAGAGATTGCACTTCAGTACACTAAGGAGTTGCCCCCCTGCTTATACTTGGAGAAGAGTAATATGGTTTGTGTTTTATTTGTTTCTGTATGTACTTGTGCTGGAGTATAGTAAGTGTTGGTATCCTGTGTGTTTTCAGGATTTTGAGTTTTCAGGATTTTGAACTTTCAGAATTTTAGTCTCAGGATTTTGGTCTTCATGATTTTGAGCTTTCAGGAGTCTGTAGCATTTATATATATATATATATATATATATATATATATATATATATATATATATATATATATATATTGAGAGAGAGAGCACTCACTGTATATAGAAACTTTATGTGTTATGTTAGCCAGTTAAAAAACAAAATCATTCATGCAGTTTGATAAATAAGTAAAAACTGCTGGGGGCAGGGTATCAATCATTATAATGTGGGGAGGTACTGTAAATTAATAATTCCTTACATATTCCTTAAAGCATTCAAACATACCCTTCAACCTGTTAGTGCAAGAAATCTGGACAAATACAAAAATAATGGAGGGACAAAGGTCCAAAATCAGGCATAGATTTTAAATATTGCTCATATAAATTCAGAAAACTGCTAGACTAACAGGTTTTGAATTTGCAAGCATTTGCTGTTTGATATGAAGTCTGACCCCCAAATGTCTGTAATTATCTTTTTTTTCCTTAAATATTTTATTAGGATTTTTGTTATTAATTACATAAATGACAAAGTTTGAAATATTATATAATTATATGAATATAATCAATCATGTTTTAAAGAAAAAAAAAGAAATTATAACTATTTACAATATGTGCATTAAGCCTGAAACCATATAATTAATAAATAAAAGAAGATAAATACAAGAAATTTTGATGACAATCTAAAAGGATTAAATCAATGAGGAAGATAATTCAACAAGGGCAACCTTTTTAACCACATTTTATTTTTATTTATTTATTTTACATTTGTTGACTGGGCTAGTCTAACTGGATACATGTCCATTTTCAGTAGAGACCTGGAGGGAAAAGCTCTAACACACACACACACACACACACACACACACACACACACACACACACACACACACACACACACACACAATATAATAAAGAATGTTGCAACAGTACAAACTTGACACAGCTGTTGTTAATAAAAGTACAATACTAATAGTGAGTATAATACAAACAGTAAAGGTAATGTACAAAAAGTTGTTCTTTAACACATATTGCTCTTTAACTTGTTAGGATAGATTCTTCTCTCTTTTACTGTAGTTTTGTTAGTTGCTGTCACCTTTAAATGAATAAAAAAGTCTTCAAAATTTGTTTCTGATGAAGTTTTTCAGTTTCTTGTGATTTTCTGCCCACAGCGAGTATAGTCCATGTTAGGTAAGAAAAGTCTTTTTTTTTGTATTCCTGTTTCCAATATATTAAACAAAACATTTATTTTTTAAATTGAAGGCATCATTCCATAAAGCTAAAAAAAATCAAACTTTTACCCCAAAATTATATATTTATTTAATCTCCAGCAATCATTAGCACTTTCCTTTCTCATTTTAGCTACTCTTATTGGAATTTAAAAAGCTCTATATAAAATTTTCAAGTAAATATACTCCAGTAAAGGGTCCAAAATGTATAAATATAATTTAATGGATGAGAGAAGTCTATTGCTTTTACTTTGTCCAGTGAAAACTATAAAATACTCTTCAGAGTAAGTTCCAAAATGTATTATTTAAGTTAGAATTATGTTTAGCTAATAATGCATATAATTTTGAGATTAAGTTAGCAAATTCTCAATGTTTATAAATAATCTCAAATAAGATTTTTATCCATTCTGAAAATTCAATATAACTAGAGTTAGATAAGAGAGAGAACTTAGTTTGAAATTATGTTAATATTAAATTTAAATAAAATACCTCACTAGTATTAATATTAAATTCTAAGCAAATAGATTCAATTGATTTTAAACGTAGTTCCTTTAAAACATAGGTAACTATAATAAACATGTTTATTTTCCCAAGAGTTAAATATATGCTCTTTCATCTTATTAATATTTTTGTTAATGAAAAAGGAATAAGAGATTAAAACCAAAAATTATAATTTGAGTTATTCAATATTATTTTTAAAATGTTTTTAAGATTGAATTTAAATACATAGACTTAGATGGGATGGGGAATATAAAGGAGCTTGAATATATTTACAGATAAAATACAAAAAAAGAGTTATATAATTTAGAATTTATTGAGCAAAAAGTATTTTTTTAACATTTAGCAATTGGGAATGCAATATTCTCCAACTGAGTATGTAATTAATGTCAACCAATTTAATATCATATTAAAAATTGCTGCTTTAGCATATGTTTCAATACTTGGAAAATATATACCTCAATATTTCCAAGGTCTGAAGTGATGTTTTATATTTAATCTAGATTTGTTTGAAATGATACCATAAAATTTCTAAGTGATTTATTTGTTTTTATTTGTTTCTTATTAGGTGGAAATAAAAGTGGTTGAGTTATGTGTAGTAACTTTGAAAATAAAAGTTATTATAATCTATCTTTAAATAAAATATACATTTTATTATAGGAATTAATTAGACTTGCTAATGATATTTTTCATAGTTATAACTTATAGTTTCTTCTGTTTTTTTGAAAATATTAATTCCTAGATATAATAAATTAGTAGATTCTTTACCTAAAAATTGAATATCTGTACTTATTGGAATTTTCTTATTTATAAGGATAACATTGGATTTGATACTATTAAAGTGTAAGTTATACTTTTTTTTTGAAAATTACCTATATTTTTTCAAGTTCTTCTAATGTTTCAGAAGTATTTTTAATAGTTAAAAGGATGCCATCAGTGAATAGCATTATTTTGGAATTATAATTCTGATTAATCTCTAAATGTTGAATTTTTGTATTTGAATTAATAAGAATTACAATTATCCCAATAGCTAAAACAAATAATAAAGGGGGGAAGGATATCCTTGTTTAGTTCCTTTTGTTAAATGAACAGAATTTGAAGTATATGGTCCTAATTTTATATATGCTTTATTATTATTATAAATACCATCTTGATAAAGTGAGAAGGGAACTCAAACATATATAATACTTTCAATAAATATTTCCATTCCAAAGAATCAAATGATTTTCTATATCCAAACGGATAAATAAAGATTCGGTTATCCTCTTATTCATCACATCTATTAGAGCAATCAACCTTTTAATGTTATCATACGTTCATCTTTTGTGAATAAACCCAGACTGGTCTAAAGTAATTTTATTTGGTAAAATCGGTTTCATTCTATCAGCCAAAATAGACATAAACATTTTATAATCTGCATTTAGTAATGATATAAGTCTATATTGAGAACATTTTGAGGGTTTTGATTGGAGTGATTAGACAGTAATTCCATGAAGATGACAACTGATTTCAATTTTTTATTTTTGTAAGTACATTATGTAAATTTATTATAACATGTAGAGGAAACAATTTGTATAATTTTGGTGTTATTCCATAATTTCTAGGGGATTTATTTACTTTAACCATTTTTATTTTTTGATTTATTTCTTGCAAATAAACAGGTTTTAGTAGAACTGTTTTTTATGATGAAGAATTTTTTTAACTAAAGATTGATCAAAATTATCTATTACATTTTGCCTCTGTTTATTTGTGATTTAAAAATGAATCATGACTTCTAAAATTTTCTACTATACCCCCAAAATCTACCTTAATTTATGTGTTATGCTTTTTTTACCTCTTTAATATTATTATTTATTTCAAACTTAATTATTTTTCTTAGTTTTTTGTATAGCTAGAAGATCATGATTAATATGCTGTTTTTTCTAAAGCCAATTCAGTCTTATATCACAACAATTCATTATATTTATTTACAATTGTTATCTCATCTTTATTCTCTCTTAAAATGTTTTCATCTTTTTAGACATTCTTTTAACTTTAATTGAATATTTATCATTTTGTTATTCCATGCTTTTAATTTACCATTATATATCAGGAAATTATGAATTTAAAAATTATGTATTTCTATTTTTAGTATTAATGCATTATGGTCTGAGAAAGGACAAGGTATTATAATAAAATTATTTATTTTAGTTGTAATATTTGAGAAATCAGTATTTTATCAACCATACCATAATTAAAATAATAATGAGTGAAATCTAAAGAGTTTTATCTTTGCAATTAAATGTGTCTTTAATGTTAAGTGTATCGTTCTATTCCTTTAAACAATTTGCAATAGGAAGTCATTTGAATTTTTTAACTGAGTTGGATTTAGAACCATCTAGAAGACAGTTAAAATCACCTCCTAATACTAAATATCCCTAATAATTATTTATTATAAAATGAAGATTTTTTTGCTACTATAACTCCCATTCCAGGGAAGCAATATAAGTTTACTAAAGTACAAATCCTAGCACAATATTTTATAATGATTAGAGTAAATAAGTCCTCTTTTTATTCATGCTTGAATAACATTTGAGGCATTTGAATCTTGGTTTTCTGTAATATAGCTACTCATCATTTTTTAAGATTTAAAGGAGGATTAAATTAAGGTTGAATATTTATTAAAATTCCAGAACCGATTATCAGTTTCTTGGGAAATGTGTTTCTTGAAGGAAAACAGTGTGTGGCTTCTTTAAGTCTAAATATTTTACTAAATTTGCCCTTTTTATATTATTTCAACCATTAAGATTTAATGATAATAAGTTCAGTTCCATAATTTAGAAGAAATGTTTTGTTAAAATTACACAAGATCTTGTATTTAACTATATTTAAGTAGAAGGGAGTCTTAGGTAAGAAAAAATATAATATTAACAACATAATAGTAACAATAAAACATGTTCAATTCCATAAAAACCTACACATGGAATAACTATGATTTCTAATCTTCATCTGAGACAACAAAGTCTCAACAGTAACTTTCTCCCAGTACCTAAAAATAAAAAATAAATTCTCTATAAAATATTGGAAGAGCTCTACAGTATACAATAACTGTTATGAGAACTAAAATATAAAAACAATTGATGTATAATAAAAAGACTGAAAGAGAGATAAAAGAAAAAACATATATATATATATATATATATATATATATAGGTTTACTATTAAAATCTCCACTTTGTAATGTATGCCTATGAATTATTTGAACAACAGATGTTCTAATAGTTCATATGAGTACATTCCAAATGTTCAAACATTATATTTGTGAATGTCCTGTGCACCAATTAGCCACCAATTACCCTCAAGAAACCATAGTACTAGGAGATTTCAACACTGACTGGTCCCTCTACTCCGAACACATAAATCCCCTCCCTATCAACCTACATGGTTTCTCCCAAAATATTCTATCTCCCACTAGAACAGGAAATGCTCAGCAAAAAGAGAGTATCATTGACTGGATTCTTACCAACAAAGGTACAAATAACTACACCACAGGGACCCTTCCCAACGACCTTAGTGACCACCTTATTACTTATATCAGAAAGCTTAAATGCCCACCTACTAACCCCCCCCAACCAGACTAATTAGAAATAACAAGAAATTTATCCCTAACCAATTTCTTGCAGAACTCAAATCTTGTAACTGGTCCATCCTAAAAACTTTATCCCTAGATGAAAGCGTGTCATATTTCAACGACACATTCCTTAAGATACTTGACTCCCAAAGCGAATAATCAGAATCAAGGAACGAATTGCACCTTGGTTAACAGGTGATACCAAAACTAAAATTAAACTCCGGGACCAGGCCTGGAACAAATGGAGAGCTACCAAAACTCCCCCAGATCGCATTAAGTTTCAACAGCTTAGAAACTCAACAAAGGCTGCCATTACTACAGATAAAAAACGATATTTCTGTCACCTCCAGGATAAACATCAGCATAACCCAAAGAAATTTTGGGCTGGATTTAATACCCTCCTCCATCCTGGCAAATCTACCACCCCCACCCCTGAAAAACTCATTGGGAAAGATCCTGCAGAAATAGCCAACACCTTTAACTCTTTTTTACTGCGACCATTCAGTCCCTAGCCAGTCAACTCTCCTCCACTCCCCCACCGGTAACTCTAACTAAAGACCCAGATCACCCCTTCTTTAACTTACAACCAATATCTACCTCCTATATTCGTTCCCTTCTGAAAAAGCTCAAACCAACCACTCTAGCGGCTGACCAACTCCCAGCCGAATACCTACAAATTGCATCTGATGCCATAGCATACCCCATATCAATATTGATTAACAGAACCATAGCTGAAGCTACCATTCCCTCTATCTGGAAAATCTCATATATCATCCCTCTTCACAAAGGAGGGACCTCCACGGATACATCCAACTACAGACCCATTGCAATACTGTCTCCACTAGCCAAAATTATGGAACGGTGTGTTCACAAACAGCTCTTAAACCACCTTACCCTTAATAGTCTATTGTCTAATACCCAGCATGGTTTTCGCCCCCATCATAGCACAACCACTGCCCTTCTCTCCTTTGTTGACTCAGTCAATAACAACCGCAACAACAAACTAATATCCTCCACTCTCTTTCTTGATCTATCAAAAGCCTTCGACATGGTCAATCATCAATACCTGCTCCACACCCTGGAAACCCTACATCTTAGCAACCTTACTATTAGCTGGTTTAATGCTTACCTCTCCGGTAGAAAACAAGCCGTCCAGTGGCAAAACAGGCTTTCAGACCTACTCCCAAATAACATTGGTGTTCCCCAGGGCTCTATACTCGGTCCCCTTCGCTTCTCTGTCTTCATAAATGATCTTCACTCAGTCATCCCCAAAGCCTCCTGCATTCAATATGCAGATGACTCTACCCTGATCTGCTCTGACATCTCTCTCACCAAACTCCAAGATACAACCCAGTATTGCTTTACTATAGTCGAAAAATGGTTCTCAGAATTAAAACTCTTACTAAATCCTACTAAAACCAAGTTACTGCTATTTTTTCCCTCAGCATCTACCTCCCAAGGTAATGAACCTCCTAATGCTAATAACCCAACCTTCCACGTGGTCTCCACCAATGGAACCATCATAGAGCCTGTCTCCTACACCAAACTACTCGGTGTAACCATCGACCACAAGCTTAAATTTGATATGCACATCAGCCTAACCATTAAGTCCGTTAACAAGAAACTCGGCTCCATGTATAGAATAAAAACTTCTTAACCCCACACACCAAACTAACCATAGCTGCACTCATCTCCTCTCCACCCTCCTATATGCCTCCCCAATATTTTCATTCCTTAACAAAAGAGAGCTCAATAAACTCTCTACAGCTTATAACCATATAGCCAGATTCATAACAGGTATGCCTTATCGAACCCACCACTGCCTAAACCTAAAGGCACTTGAATGGTTAGAAATGCCCAACATTCTCAAAATCAACCAACTCACTGAGGCATTTAAGATAATTAATCAACCAGACAAAACCCCCTCACTGAGTAAAATACTTACCCCCTACTCCAACCTAACCTGCCTCAGATCATCTAAAAGTGTCCAGGTACAGACCGTCAAATCTAACAACTCTGGAGGCGATGCTCTCTACGCCATTTCCATTGGTAAGCTATGGAACTCCCTCCCAACCAGCCTAAGACTCATGACCTCTCTTAATCAATTCAAAAAACACCTCAAAGTATTCCTTAAATCCCACTGGCTATGCCCCTGTACCAAACCTGACTAACAACAAAAGTCCGGGACCATCTAAGCCTTGTTCCATTGTCCCTCTAGGCTTCACTATGTAACCTTGCAGACTACCTAAATAAGCTCTGTGCCTGTTAATTTACAGTATGCAAAGCCAACTGGTATTTTTCTCTATTTAACTGTATGTAAAACCTATTGTTATTTTTTTATTGTCTTTTTATAAAAAAAATTTTTTTTATTTGTTTTTTTATGTAAAAATACTTTACTTCTGTACCTATATGAATTGTACCTTCTCTTCTTCGTGGAGCTTTTCTCCCCGGGCCTCTACTGAAAAAGGGCATGTATCCAGCTAGACTAGCCCGGTAAACAAATGTAAAATAAAAAAAATAAAATAAAATAAACGTTCGAAGGGATGTACAGAGATCGCTGTACAGTGCAGTTAGGGAAATGCATCCCTTTCTTCACTGTAGTGCAATCTCAGAGTTGGAATATATAGTTGGGGGGGTGTGGGGGGCACAACCCCCTCACATGGGGGTGCAGGGGGGCTTGCCCCCTGCAAAAACAGGATGTTAGTTGTAGGAGTTTGGGATTTATGGCAAGGGTTGCATTGTCATTAATTGTAGTAAAATGTCAAATTCAACATTTTTGGCAATTACTGCAGATTTATGACTAACTGAACAGTCATAAATCTGCATATTCAACATTAATCGTCGACATTTGGGAGCAAAGTCAATTGTGAAGAGGAAATGGAATTTTTTAAAAACAAATTCAGATTTATTCCAACTATTAGGACCAGAACCATGTTTTATTTTTAAAACTGGGTTAAACCTCAAAAGGAGCTTTGAGGGCAAGGCGTGGATTTGTGGGAACAAGAAACAGACCATGGGGACTAGAAAGTGTGGTCATTGCATTCAGTGTAATAATATTCTTGAAGTAGATTCTATTACCCTAGAAGACAGGGCAGGGTCAAAAATTACTTTTATGAAAGGAAATTGCCAGATGTGCTAAGTCGTATGTTTAGCTAAATGTTAGTCCTGCCCTGTGTTTTATCTGGATAAAACTGAAAGGGCATTAAAGAAGAGAATTTACAAACATTTATATCATATAGGTAAAAAAGATGAAAATAATGCATTATATAAACATTTCAAAATATGTCCTAATTTCCAGAAGTTTAAGTTTGGTATATTGGATCATATAAATGTAAGTTCAAGGGGAGGTGACATAAGGTGTGAATTAGAAGAACAGAAGGTGAGATGGCAGTTGGAGTTACAGGCATCACATTATCCTGGAATTAATGAGTATATTTCTTTGCAGCCCATATTAAATAAAAGAGCTAGCAAGTATTACTGAGCTATTTATATTGGAGTGTTTTGAACTTGGATTTTTAAAGATTTTAAAGTTTTTATTATACTTGTGATATAGTAAATGTTTTTTTTATATTTTTTATATTTTTGATATTTTGTATAACAATTTAATGGGTGTATGGTATGCAAATCAATATTTTATTTATGGTACTGTTTCTTTAAATGATGAACAATGCTTAATTAATGGAGGTCATATTAATATTTAAGGACTATGTAGTAGTGAGATGGTGATTCTGAAGAAGTCCTAGTTGTCAAGGACGAAAGTGCTTAATCCGTGTATTTTGTTGTATTTTATATTAAAACACATTTTTTGGAATCCATTAGCCCAATGCTGAGCATTTTTTTTTTTTACTCTTTGTATGATTAGTTGTTGTGATGCTCTAATTTGTGGTTTTATTTAGCTTTGTAAATAATCAGTACAAATATTTTACATTTTCCCAAGGCTATACCATCCCATTTGATAAGAAACGTAATGTTTTTTGAAATATTGCTTTTACAAACTTTGAAAAGCAAACAAGAGGAATAAATCTTTCAATATCACAAATACATTAAAGGACATGAAGTCTAGAGCTTGAATGATTATTGCCACTTCTCAAGCTGAGCTAATAATGAACTGCCAATAATTTGCATAAAGAAAAACACTTGTACATTTCAACACTTTTCAATAAAACTTTCAAATGCATTTAACATAAATACATTCTGTTAGTTTATGATTATGCATGAATTATATATGATTGCTTTCTGTTACTTGTTAAGTTCATAATTGGATCCTGCTTTAAACAATTCACTGATAAATTAATTAATTTGTTTATTTGTGCTGCTAGGTTTTATTCCAGCAAGGTATAGGTTTTATTCCAGCAAGGTAGAACTGCTTCCTTAGTCTAATCTGGTTTATCTTGTTCCAATTATTCTTCATGAAACATGTGACTATTACCTTCACTAAACAACAGACTGACAAATATATCTTGTAATGCTAACATTTAATAGAAATGTCTCCAAAATAGCATTCTACTAAATATATTTGGAATGACTTTAACTAAAGGTAATAAAAAATATGAAGTTGTGTTCCTCACTTACAGTGTTGTTACAAAAAGTGAGTGAAGCATTACAGTAAATAAGTGCCAAAAAACAAATGCTGTATTCCAGCAAAGGCCATGTTACAATGTAAGTACTTTTGTCCTGTGTACATGGACTTCATAAGAACTAGTTTAACTGCCTTAAATACCTTTTGGGGTATAGAGACAGAAGGATGGCAGTTAGTGTCATATATATATATATATATATATATATATATATATATATATATATATATATATATATATATATATACATACACACACACAACCCTCCCCTTTTAAAATGATATGATACAGTCCATCTTCTAAATCTATTTGTAATTAATTCAGATGCTTATCCAGAAAACAGTTTACAGATTTTTAACAAATCTAGCCAGTTGTTATTAATTTATATCAGCCAGATGTATGTTCTTATCAAGTATGTCAACTCTCTGGATGAGTAAAAGCCATCAGAGATGTTTAAATTCTTCAAAAACATCCAATGTGTGATGTCATCCCAGCATACTACTTGTTAATATAAACCTTAAACTTTAGTATTAGTTTTACATATGGAACTCAAGAGCTTGTAGCTTAAGTGTAAACCCAACACCACATGCTCAATCTTCACAAGGAAGTTTTTGCAGCACAACTTGGCATAACCAACTTTTAGTGATATCAATGTCTCTTTTTATTATGTTTGATATTAACATAACTTTTCATTTTCTTGAATTCAATGATTAAATACTATAACCCCAGTTTTATAGCTATGATTCATGTCATTTACTTAAGTAACATTCAAGCTTTAATAAGATAACTGAATGTAATGACAAATTCATTCACTGGATTCACTGCTACAAATATCTCACTATGACAAACTAAATATTGCCAAACTTATAAACAAACCAAATGGAAAAAAAACAGTGCAATGAGCACTTAAAATGTCGACAATGTAAAAATGGTGAAGAAGCACTGCAGAGGCACAAACGAGCCACCAACGATATAAAATCCAATAACGGGTTGAACTTTGATCACAGCCAAAAAGAAAAAAAACTAGAACATAAAACATTAAAGGCTTAACTGGTATCACCGCATTTTTTTGTCTCAGAACCACTGAGTCTTCCTCAGATAATACTTTTATTATTATCTCACATCCTTTAGATATAGCCGTCAATAAATTAATTAACTCACTCCCTATTGTTAACTATTTAAATCCCTGCACCTGAAGAATCATACTAAAAAAATCATATTAACAAAATGCACTAAATAAAAGATAAACAAAATCTAAAGTAAGATATAAAGGCTTTAATCAGCTTCTAAAAACATCTGCATTTAAATACATATGTCAACTTTGTAATAAAAAATCAACTCCATTTCTTTTACTAACATGACTTGCTTGCATTACTACCCTCTAGTGACCTAAATAGCAAATAATATATAATGTATGTAAAATGTTAAAGGTGGTGATAACAAATACTTATAATGAGTCCATACATACTCTATTTAAAATCAGCTAAAACTATGCTTAAAAGTAAGTACCTAGTCGATGAGTGATAAAAAAATACTGTGTAAAAATATGTATATGTGTTTTTGTGAATGTTTTACTTTATAATCTAGCTGCTATTAGTTTTAACAATGGGGCTCTTGAAATTTTATTGATTAAGCCTGGGACTTTGTTTGCCCTTAACATTGTTTGCCAGTATGTTTCTCTGTATTCTATATTTTCTTCCCATGGGCCACCTCTAATGTTCCAGGGTACCATCTCCAAAACAAAAACTTTGAATCTTTACAAAACAAAGTATGCTTGTGTAGGGCATTATTGTGGTTTGAAGGTGTCATTTTGTGGTAATGTTCATAGAGTCTCTTTTTCAGGGCTCTTTCGGTTTTGCCCACATAAAAAGCCCCACATTTCCCACACATTGCCAAATATATATATATATATATATATATATATATATATATATATATATAAAGTAAATGTTGTCCCCAACTAGAATTTCCCAACTTCTTCTCTGTTTCTCTTTTTTTCACTATTCTCTAATGTCTCCTTATTTCACTTCTATCATATCCAAGATAATAATATTCTATTCATATCTTTCAAATTAACTCTATTTTCTACTATTGTTTTCTGAACTAATGGCTGATTGTCAAAGGGTTCTATATTTGTGACATTGTTTGATTTAACCTATAAGGGTTGACAAAACACTTGCTTAGTAAGAAACTATTACATTCCTGAATAAAAGTGTAAAGTTATAGATTGATTTTTTGACATTAAATTTCACACGTTGCTTAAACCCTGCTTTGTGTGAGAGTAGTGAAGCTGAATTCTTATTTATATATAAAGGGGATTGAAAAGAGCTGCTTCTATTACAGTAGAATTCTGCATGGCATTTCTTCATGCTCACTCATATAAATTAACGTTTCTAGATAACTGAATGAAAAAAAATTACCAAATCTATAATTTGTGCAATTCTAGTCCCTGCAGAGAGGTGTTTTTAGCATACACAATAAAATTTAGCACATATCCTTTTAAAACCATTTTTATAAATACTTTGAAGTCAAAATAACGGCATCTTATGTGGAGTAAGGCAAAGAATTGCTTGCAACTGTTTCTACACGTGCAGCTGGACATTATTAGTATACGTTCAGGCAGATAAGCCAGACAGATAACTTACTTTGTATTAGTAAAACCATATTTAGATCACATTTCATTGCTGCTATGTTGCAGAAATTGCATAATAACTTTCTTGATAAAGCTGTTTAAAAACATCCCTGTTTATATATTATGTGCTTTAATTTGTTGATTGAATTAGTCCCACTAGGTTTATAACTTATTTGAAGAGAAGACTATAGGTGACAATTATACAGACTGGGAACATTTTATCTGGTACACCATGTAAACCAGGATGCCCTTTCCCATATATACTATGAGACTCTAACATCTAACTAAGCTACTACTAGCTCATTTAAGTAGTTAATTATAAACATTTGAGGAAGTCACTGTCATTACCTAACTTGTAACATGAATACATATAAAATATATTAAATGCTTTAGTCACATGACTATTTTGATAATATAT
Organism: Protopterus annectens; assembly: GCF_019279795.1. Lineage (NCBI taxonomy): Eukaryota > Metazoa > Chordata > Ceratodontiformes > Protopteridae > Protopterus > Protopterus annectens. The sequence continues at coordinate 1,181,033,094 of NC_056733.1, read as the reverse complement.
TAGAAGTATTTTTTGCAGACAGATTGATGAGTCATAATAACATAACAGTGTCATGCACTAGGAACTTAAAACTTCAGTCCACTTGCATACATAGGCAAGAAAAAAAGTGTTTAAAACTCACTAAGCAGACTATAACTAAAACTCACTAAGGAGACTGTAACTACAAATCAGTGTCAGGTAGGAATATAGCATCTTCTTTGATTAAAAGGACATGCTAGACTGCATTATGCTCAACTTCTCTGTCCATTACAACCTATTAAGTACCATTATCAAAATGTTTTAAATGTGATTGAATATCTCTTATTTAACTGGATCTTATATGAAAGGTTAAAAATATGTATTTTTGAGTTACAGATTGTAAATACCTTATCAGTAGAGACTCTGAGCTTTTAATATTACCAGAAGTCCCATATAGGCAATGTAGAATCAGCAGTGTGTCAATTCAACATTTGGATTAAGGTATGCATAATGGCCAGATCTATACATTTGACTAAGTAGTTATTGGTTACTTATAAAGCATGACCTAGAAGATAAGTAAATCGGAGTGGGCACAAACAAAATTGCCACCTTCTTTTCGACTGCATCAGAAAAGAACATGATGTACCATCCCAAGTTTCTACCACTTATATTCATAGTTGCCCTTAAATCACTTAATATGTAAAGGACTGTAGGCAATGATAAGTTTATATCCAACCAGAATAAGAAATGTTTAGACTTTTCACTCTATATTTACAAAATTAACTTAACTTTAAACTGCTGAGTGACATATGATAAAAGCAGAACCAACTCAATTTTATGAAAGACAAATCACAAATATGAGGCAGAAATCTAGACATTCTATAATTAACTGCAATTATGTAGGGCATGTATCAGGCTGGAAAGTTGCTCACAATCTCAAGAACAAAAGCTTCAACCAGTTCAGTTAAATCCAACCGAAAATTTCATTAAAAAAAGAAAGACGGCATTTTGCGATGTCAACCAGGAACTCATACCAAACACAAACACATAACTAGCAGCTCACCCCATTCATCCAAATACATCTAAATTCATACAAGCTACACAAATCAACAGAACAAAGGAAACAAAAGCACAATACGAACAATACAAAGAGCAAAGACTCACCTTCATGATCTCGCCATTCACAAATCTTCTAGCATCAAAGCAGGAAATCATCCATACTCCAGCAACTTCCAGTAAATCTCCAACCAAAGACAGAAAGTCAATATTTCACTACAGAATGCTTCCCTTTTACTCATGTTAGAAGCATAACACCTACAGTTATGTTTGTCAGATGCAAATCACGCATTTCTCATTCATAGTTATATTTAAACAAGAAGAGGGTGGGAAGTAACAAAACAATATAGAATAAAGCTTTTCTACTTCCTGTTTTATGCTAATGCTGTTAAAGGCTATGGTAATATTAAATGTTACTAGAGACATCTAAGTGAAATAAATTACATCAGTGAACCATAACTCTTCACAGGTACAAAATGAAACAACAAAAAAGATTGTTTTACATTATAAAACATAAGTACAATTAAAGGGAAAGTGAATGAGAAGAAGAAGGAAATAAATTTATGTAAAGAGGAGAAAGAGTATCAGAATAGAATAGTAATAAGGAGGAGAAAATAATTGTTTAATATGAAGTATACTATTAAGATTTTATGAAGGATAGTCAGACAGAGATAATAAGTAAAAGAAAAAACTTTACCTTTTTATGTCTGACGAAGAATTGTAATGCAAAAAGTATCACAATTATTGATGATATAAAACATATTATACTAGAAAGTCTATACTGTTTTGTTGGTAGATACATCCTTAGGATAAACTGTTTTTTTGTTTCCTTTTTTTTTTTACATCAGAACAATTGTATTTTTCTGGTGATCTTCTAGGAGTGGCAGATATCCAGTCCATATCTTTGGAAAGAGAAATAATAATGTTATTTTTAATAAAAAAGAGTGCTTCTTCAGTAGTGGAAAAAAATCTCAGTGCCCAAAGTCAGTTGGAGTCTTATTTTTGCAGGGAAAACAAGTTCAGCTTTGATGTTGTTTAAGATGTTTAATTAATGGCCAAGTTTTTTTTCTGAGTTCCATAGTCTTGGATGAATAATCATTGTCAAATCTAATGGTTGATTGTCCAACCTTTATTGCAGCTTTTGCCCAAGTAGACATTAATACCAGATCTTTATTCAAACATGATAAAAACTTGACTATAATAGATCTGGGTTTAGATGTATTAATAGAGGGAGATGTTTTGCCAATCAATCTGTGCACTGAATGACATCTATGCCATAGGAGAACATTTCTTGTAAATTAAGTACCTTAGGATTCCAAGCTGTCAAGAAAGAAACCATGTCCTCTCCTTCTGACTTTTCTGGCAGACCAAAAATGTTCAAGTTGTTCCTTCTCTCTCAGTTTTCCAAGTCATCCAGCTTCTTCATCAGTATTGCTGTTTGAGATTCATTTTTTAAGTTTACTGTTAATATCAATTAGTGCATTTTTAATATCTCAGATTTTTGATTGAAGCTGTTGAAATAAATCTTTAAAAATATTAGTCCACCAGAATACTTCCCCTTACTTCTTGAAGATTTTCTTGGAATCCATCTATTTTAATAGTTAGTTCTTTAAGTGTTGTCACCATTTGTAATTCTTTTTTAATAGCAGACCCTGTATGACTGTTCTTTGAGTTACTCATCTTTCAGAGTATACAATATTATTCCCTTGAATAATTTGATAGAAAATTGTCTTCAATAAAACTCCAAACTTTAGATAATAGTGGCAGACTCTCTTAGTTAAATATAGAATATACGTAAAATAATAATTTTGTTGTTTTTCCTGTCAAAATTGTAAAATACTGCAGAGCTCTGAAAAGATCTGGTAACACTATGCCATTTTGACTTAGTCTGCCCCCTGTCTGTAATTATCTAATGTCTTCAATCATCAATGTTTTGCCAAAAAAAAACACAAATAATATGGGGAATAGACCAAACAAAAAAAGAAGTAAAATTATGGACATTCTGCAAAAATATGGACAGTTGATAGGTATGTATTAAAATGGGCAATTTTCCCAAAGCTGCCTTGATGGTGAATTCTGGTGAATTCTACCAGCATTGTGATCTTATACAAAACAAAATGCAGGATGTTTCATGCTACATTCTAGAAATCTTCATCGGTTTCTTAGCCTCGAAGACAAATAATCTGAGCCGTCTATCTAGGTATGTATAAATGAAGTTGCTAGGACCATATTGTATAGGGCAGAGTATGTTAGTACAAACACTTTATATGTCATCCTTATTTACATGAAAAGCCAAAGTTGAACCTGTATCACAGTCAGAATATATTTGTGGTGGGAGCTGCTACTTAACGGGAGGGTGGGGGTGTTGAAGTTCTACACAAGCTCGGAAAAATAAGAGTCCATACCAAGAACCACCAAAGGAAATGGTGTTACAACAGATTAATCATTGTTGTAAATTGCTTATATGGTATTTAATCCAAGTAATGCTCCTCAGAAGTAAACAATGGAACCAAAATGATTGAAGTACAGATGACACTTATTCTCTTAGCAACAACTGACCATCAAGTATTATTCCAAGTGCTACACCTGTGACAAAGACGGAGCCCCTTCTAACTCAAACAGTTATAGGTTACAGGCGTTAACAGCAGAAGGTCTGAGGGTAAATGAGCTCAAAAGACAATTAGTTGTCATCCACTTTAGAATGGTGTCTTGACTGCCATCAAGGAAATTTAAACTCAGTCATGCAATCCTGTTAAAAAGTGTTACTGGTTATCATCATTGCAACAGTATACCCCAAGCCTTTCCCTGGAATTATCTTCTCCAGAAGCTGCATGCACACTGTGAATAGCAACACCTCCAAGCTAAAAATCACATAATGCACCAAGTATTTGAAGAAGAACATATCGCCCTCTTTGTGTACCCAGAAAAGAAGCAAGCAAACCAGGTGATGGCTGTTGACAAGAGACCAAAGGGAGAATGATAACAATCCATCAAGATGCCATGGTCTATGACATAGATGCTACAGAGGACTCAAAGATGACTACACCTGAATAGAAACATTGATCATTCACCACAAAAAGCAGCTATCAACTCTAGTGAAGGCCATCCTAGTACAATGATGGGTTCTGAACCAGGGCTTATCTAGATCAGAGAGGGCATACACTCTTACACATTACTTGAACTCCACAATAACTACTTTTGCAGTAACTGTACGAGTATTTGAAAGGCCTGAGATATTGTGGAACTTTTCCAATCTGAGAAGATCTAAAGATGGTCTATTAATGAAGGTAACAGAGATGTTCTTCAAAGTTGCAAGGAATACTATTATCCATAGAGGTGCTAATAATCTGTAAAATAACTAGACTGTGAATATGTAACCAAAATAGAACAAGCCTGGCTGAGCCAGGGTCAAGCTTGCAAATAGCAGGATGCAAGCCAAAAAAAAAGGTCATGACCTAGAGGTTAATTAACAAATTGTACTAAGGAAGGGAGCATTTAATTTATGAAGGTGTAACTAGGCATCTTTGGCTTCATATTTTTTATGTATACTCAGCATATGAGCATTTGGTTTATGAAGGAGTAACTAGGCATATCTGGCTTCAAATTTTTTTTATGTATACTCAGCAGATGAAGTAAGCATTTTTGGTGTTTATGATAAGTCCATGTGAGCATCATCCTTCTTCTGGCCAGTCAGTCGTTTTGAGCCCCATCACTGGAGCAGGGAATGATAGAGAGTAGCCACCACATTTAATCAGCCATCTGGGGTGGTTCACGAGAGAAGGAGGCATGCAGTGGGCTTACCATGCTGTATGCCCCTCGAGTGTGCAAGGAGCATTACAGACAAGCAACCCTGCCCAGCCATCCTTGAGCAAGGGTGATGGTTTTCCTGGTCTCCAGCAGAGAAATTGCACCACCATGTGTGCTTACTGAGCACCTGCACATATCCCTACCTCCACAGGAAAGAAGAGCAGGCCATGCTCCCTCAGTCATCTCTGCCAATGCCTGGCTCTTACCATGGTATGACTGCTAATCAAGCCACATTTGCATGGGTCACAATCAAAGCTCCATCCTTCTCCTTCTATTCCACATTGTCAGGCAGTAGAACTTAATGTGGGTGAAGAAAATTAAAGCTGGGGCTGGAGTAAGGCTCACTCTCACCAGACTTCAGTAGAAAAGTTACAAAGATGAGTAAAAGGTTTTATAACTTAAATAGTTTAAATATGGGAGGAAAAAATTCAAATGTGAATTTCAAGAAAAGTGAAGGCTTGTTAGATGAACAGGCAATGATACTAAGAGGAATGTTATTGTTTAAAGTATGTCACATGACAAGGTAGGTGTTTGTAGGTGGAGATGATAGCAGTCACTGGGCTATGAATGACTAATGGATGCTTAAACCTGGGGTAAGTGAGCAGAAGCTCCTACGATATAAAGGAATTCCAGCTTTTGTCTGACTTTCAGAACTTGTGTCATCAGAGCAACAACTTTACTGTTTACTTTTTTATCCAAAGAATAATGAATAATACACAGCTCAGTGATGAAAATGTTATTGTCAACTAAAAACACAATATCACAGTGACATTCGCACATTTTGTTTTTGGACTGAGGTACTTCATTCTCCGACTGGTGTTGCAACAGAGCAACTTTACTGTACTTAATTTAGCATTTAGTTGTGTATTGTCTGTGTGATTTTTCTCATACAAATTGATTTCTTTTTGAATTCTGTGGTAACTGATTTTGATTAGTCTTTTCTTTTAGAATTGTTTGCATTTATTGGCAGCTAAATATGGATTTCTTAAATGAGAATGCCATTAATGATTTGCTAAAGCACACATATCTTGTACATTGTAATAAATGCTATGCACATTTAAAGGTAATGCCTGATAACACTGGTGATCTGTGTAACTCATGTCAAAAATTGGATGATTTACTTACCATAAACACAGACAAGTGGCATGACATGGACGACTGTTGTTACATATATTAATGAATGGAATGGTGAGATAAATAATGTTAGGCAAGGAGCAAATAGAACACATTTAGGAAAAGATGTGCATGTTGTCTGTAAAGATCACTCAGCTCCTATGAAGCAAGACAATGCCACTGACAACTTTGGAATTATGGATGCACATATTCAGCAGTCTGAGGATTCAAAGTGTTTAGAAGGAAATAAAAATAAGAAAAAAAGGAAGATGTTCTCAATAAATAAAAGGAAGACAAAGAAACTGATAAATATCTGTAAAATAAAGTGAATTCATACTAAAAAGGCATTACTTTGTTATGTGACACATGGATTACAGGAAATGATAACATTTTTCTGTCAGAAAACCTTCAGCATACAGAAAAAGCAGCATTTTTCCAAAAAGAGAATGTAGAAAAAAAGACGCAGGTGAAAAGGAAAAAATCAAAACTGAATATGGAAAGATTAAAGAACATTGTTGTAATAATAAAAACAAAGATGAGAAAGACAGACATCGACAACATGGCTCAAGCCGTGGATGTACAACGCCAGCTGGATGAGAACTGTATGCTTGCACATTTAATACACAATGAAAACAGTGGGATTAATAAGACTAGTGGTGATGAAGATCATTCCTTTGCAACAATGGATAGAGCACATATTAGTGAATTAGAAGTTGTAGATTCTTCAGATCTGGCCAGAAAATATATTCTTGTAACTGGAGACTCAATTATTAAAGGAGCTGATACTTAGATTTGCAGAGATGAAAATGTACATTGAATAGTGTTGTGCTTGCTAGGAACAAAAACAGAGAATGTGAGACAAGCCTTAGAACTCCTTAATGTAAGGAAGTACAAATCTGTTTTTACTCACGTTGGTACAAATGATGTCATGTGGAAGGGCTGTCTGACTGTTAGTAGAGAACCTAGAGCCCTCTTAGATAGTATAGTTTGTACGGGTATTAGGATATATTTATCACAAATAGAAAGGCAAGTCAGGTCACCCTAAATGAAAAGATTTGGGGGTTAATACCTACATGAAAAAGTCCCTTTTAAAAAAATGTAAACGTGTAGCGCAACCAAGCTTAATTTTGGGCACACATGTTCAGACAGGATAGCATGCATTTGTCCAGATCAGGGAGAGGAATTTTTGCAGGAGATATTTTGCAAAATTTGACAAACACAAGGCAGCATTTTTGCCAGATTGAAAATTTAACAATTCACAGGTAGCAACATTTCATGCATCTTTGATGGTTGTTAATGGTCATTAATAATTAATAATAATAAATATAATATAACAAATAACAATAAACATAATAATTCTTCTTCTTCTTCTTTTGGCTTTTCCCGGTTAGGGGTCGCCACAGCGGATCACCTTGTCCGCACATTGAATGGCAGTGGGGTTTTACAGTGTCGAGTTGCCAGCCCGGCGCCCAACCTTCCACAGAAGGCACACTCACACGCACACCTAGGGCCAATTTAGAGTGTCCAATCCACCTACAGCATGTCTTTGGGATGTGGGAGGAAACCGGAGCACCCGGAGAAAACCCATGCGACCACAGGGAGGACATGCAGACTCCGCACAGAAGGCACCCCAGCCAAGGATCGAACCGGAGAACCTCTTGCTGTGAGGCGGCAATGCTAACCACTGCACCACCGTGGCCACCCTAATAAACATAATAATTAATGAGCATTAATAATACATTTTTTATTGGAAAATGTGCTATGTTCCCACAAGATTCATGTTCTTATTGTTTGTGAAACATGGTTAAAGAACAATGACTGGAAGCCACTTCTGTCAGGGTATAAATGTTTTTACTGTAACAGACATTCTAACAAAAAATCAAGAGGAGGTGTTATGACAGGATTAAATATAGTTATGAGACCTGTGATTATTACATGTTTAATGATAACGTCAATACTATAGATTGTGTAACTGTGACAATAAAGACAACCCTAGAACATTAACAGGAACCAAGACAACTGTTATAACACTGAAAATAACCAGGCAAATTGCTTTTTTTTGTTTTGTAATAAATCAGTGTGGTTATCAGCATGCCCATTTTTTCCTGTCTGCCTGGTTATTTTCAGTGCTATAACAGTTGTCTTGGTTCCTGGTATTGTTGTGGATTATGTCTTTGCCAGAGTAGGTTGGAAGTAGCAGTTCCCATGCTTTTTACACAGCTGAGGATATTACTACCAGTGTTGGTCTGTTAACTCAGTTAGTACAACAGTTAACTGAGCAAATGGCTAGTCTTGTGAAAAGTTTGAATATTTTTTTCTGATTTTAACAATACTCATTGCCTGTTAGCTATGGAAAAGACTGCCTCTAACCAGCAAAATCCCACTAATGTCAATGTTCTAATTGTGGAGTTAAATAATATGAATCAGGGTCGAGTTGATAATATTAACTTTTGGTTAAATAAGCCTGTGGAATTTAATAGGTGTATTCATGGTGAAACTGGCAATTTACAGCAGTCAATGAATAAGCTTGAGCATGTTCTATTAAAGTGCTGTAAATTACAAACTGAAAACGGTTACTTGTTGGAATGCATCAGTGAAACTCATCCCTAAGGGACTCTGCAGTTGGAAATTTCCCAGCAGGCTGACACCGGGTTCCCCACTGCACTATGAACTACTTGAATTGTTTGACAGACAGGGGGTTGAGCTTATGGAATTGCTGCTTAAGCACAATCAGCGTATTATTGATCAGCTAGTTGAGAAAGCTTCTGAACTTGACCAAGCCATTAAGAATGACGTATAATTTTCATCATGCTGTACCCAATATAATTATATCTTTAGTAATATTGATAAAATTGCTTTTAATATTACTAAAAGACAAGAAAAAAAGTTTGAGCAGGACAGATTAGAGTACTAAGAAGGTAGAGTTTATCCCCAGCCAATCAGAATGCCTGAGAGGTGAGAACAAAGGATTATTGAGGAAGAAGCTGGAATGGAGCATATTGAAGCAGAATATCCCCCTTTAGGGCAATCCCCATTGAGGAAATCCAAAAGATTATAGAATTGGATGAACAGTCAATCAGATCCCTATTAGCAGAAGGGAAGCAGGCTTCACCTAGACGTAGGAATGTACTGAGGAAGAGGAAATTAATATAAGTCAAGACAATTTTGTTAGCAATTTGGTTCTAGCTGACAGTGGACCTTCCATTATAATGAACAATTCAGGTGACTTTAAAATGTATAATTTCACAGACAGGAAGTTTAAAGTTGGGTTATACTGAATTCTTAAGTAAAGGTATGAATTTTGTTCCAACAGTTCACTCTAAGCTGGAAAATGTTTTATTTGATGTGAAACTGTTTATCAGAAAAATAAACTTGAAAGTTTTTTTTTTTTTGCTGAAAATGGTACAGTTGACTTATTTGCTTTGATATACAGAAATAGTACCTTTTCTACCACTTTACTTGCCCCTAATATTTTTTGATAAATTATGTGAATTTAAACTTAAGGAATACTTTAACAGAGGATGGAAGTCAGTTAATCTCAACCTCACTAGTGCAGAAATTGCTTTATTGAAATATTTATGTCAGGACAAGGAGTTCAGGGTTATGAAACCTGACAACTTAGGTGGGGTAGTCATTATTAGTAGGACTGACTACCTTAATAGAATGTTTCAATATTTACATGATCAAGATTTCTATGAAGAGGTTTCATTAAATTATGTTAACATTATTTATATCAGGGTGGATTTTTTGCTTCAGGATATGCTGGAACAAGATCAAATTAGTTATGAAGTTTTTTCTTTTTTATGTTTGGAATATTCTACTATAACAGCAATTTTTGGAATGCTAAATATACAAAAGAACATGATTGATCCACCAATGAGGCCTATAGTTAATGCTAGTACCTCTAAATTACACCCTTTGGTGAAATATAGTGACATTAAGTTGAAAGATCGAGTTTTTGCTCACCCTCATCTTTGTTGTGACTTGTGGGATTTTTTATTAAAGTTAAGGAATGTGGGTTATTTTAGAAACTTGGCATTTTTTAACTGTTAATGTTGTGAATTCATTCAATGTCATTCCTCACAAAGAGGGTTTGGAACAGTTTAATGAATTTTTTTGTGGATACTGGATGTTACAGTAATGATGAAGTGAAGACATTGGTGACTCTTATGGAGATGGTGTTACAGTATAATTTTGTTTATATTGTCAATATTTCCAACATAAAAAAGGCATTGCAAAGGGGGCAGCTTGTGCCACCCTATTCGCTAATATTGTCATGTTACAGTAGGAAAATAAATTTGTTTTTAATAAGTTCATACCTCCCCCCTGGAAATTATATGTTTGCTTTTTAGATTATATAATTATTGCATGGGAGATTACTGAGGGGGAAATGGATGATTTTGTGAATGGAATTCTACCACCACTTTTTTAAATTTACTTATGTTTATAATTTTCATTCTATAATTTATTTGGATGTTTTAATTACTAAAGATGATTTTAATATCACTATAAGTAATATTTATAGAAAACCCACTTATTCTAATGCATTACTGCATTATGGTAGTTGGCACCCTGAACATCAAAAGAGAGGAATTATTAAAAGCCAATTTGTGAGATTGGCAAGAATGGTATCTGATGACAGGCAATTTGAAATAGAAGGTTATACTTTGATGGAAATGTTTCATTCCAGGAGTTACTCTGAAATTTTGGTAAATAAAATAAGTGAGGAGATTAACAAAATGCAAATGCAGGGTACTCTGGAGCCTTTACTATGCCCGACTCAGATTTATAAGTTAAACAAGGAAGGAATTAGTAATATAATTGAATTTAAGTGTGCTTTTATAACTACATACTCTTATGAGTGTGAGGTATTATTAATATATTAAAAAAGAATTGGAGCATTTTTTCTTGTTTCAGTTGCCTGACATATCTTAGGTGATAAGCCCCAAATAGTATATAAAAATGGAAAATTTTTGAAGAGTTTTTTAGAGGCGGCTGATTATCTTCAAATGGGTGGTAACACTAGGAAAGGGAGTTTTAAATGTGGGTTTTGTAATCAGTGTAAATATATTTTGGAAGGTAATAAAGTGGTTATAAATGGACAGGTTTTATATCCAACTTTCCACTGTACATGTAATTCTAAGAGTATTATTTATTTAGCTAAATGTTTACATTGTGCTAGTTTTTATGTTGGTAAACCTCAACGAAAGTTTAAAGAGCAAGTATATGAACATAATTTGGACTTTAACATGAAAACACACAAGGCTGAAGTCCAAACACCTCTGGAGCAATGTTCAAATGTTGAAATGAAAGGAACCACAAGTTGAGAAATATAAAAACACCAAGTATTTAATGATTCCAGTAACAAAGAAATGGTTAGCACTTTTGTTTGAACAAGTTTCAAACTTCATCAATGATCGCACTTCCATCTCGGCCATACTGAAACTAAAAGCACTTGAAAGAAAAAAGGTTTTAAAACAACAAAAATAAAGTTGTTTTGGCAACTGGCAGCAACGTACAGTTTTATACATTAATTTATACATTCTTACATATATTTAAATATACATACATATATACTCTTTTTTAATATTAATTGTATTAAATTGTTTTTAATGTAGTGTTGACAGGTTTTGGTTTATATGAGGCAACAGTTTTATGATCAGCTGTATATTATGATGACTGACACAGTTTTTAACCAATAGCAGCACATGTTAGGGTATTTAAGGTGAATGCATGTAGAATAGTTTGTCTGATGAAGTTTGAAACTTGTTCAAACTAAAGCGCTAACAGTTTCTTTGTTACTGGAATCATTAAATACTTGGTGTTTTTATATTTTTCAACTTATGGTTCCTTTCATTTCAGCATTTGAACATTGCTCCAGAGGTGCTTGGACTTCAGCCTTGTGTGTTTTCGTATAATTTGGATTTTAGGAATAAGAACACCAAAAAAATATCTTTTTAAGCACATAGCTGCAAACCCTGTGCATAAGTTTAAGTTTTTTTGGTATTGATCTAGTGCAAAAGAATGTCCCCTGGATTCAGCAAGCCCTGCACGGTGTGCAGGATTAGTGTAGGAGCTCCAGCAGGCAATATGTCTGCCATGCGATCCAGGAATAAGCTGTAGGGATGTGCACAAGCGCTCCTGCACTAGTCCTGCACGGACTCAGCTCCTGTATGCAAATTACTCCATTTGCAGGTGAAATCCATGCAAATGAGGTGAATTTGTGATCCAGGAAGCTGGCAGCTGGCCGTGCGTGACTAGTGTAATCTGTAGAAATGTAGTCGGTTAGTAACTTAGTATATTACTACAAAATGGAGCCATGACAGCTCAAAATAAAGGGTGGATATTATGTTGAAAGCATGCCAGTGGTCAAATATATGGCCACTGGCATGGAAAACAGTTGCAAAAAAAATTTACTTTTATTTTTTTTTTTTAGCCAATTTTGGCTGTTTAAGCATAGGGCAGCAGCATGCAAATGGGATCGGGTGAAAAATAAAAAAAAAAAAACTAAAATAAGCATTCTAACCAAAATCACTATTTTTGTCATTATACTCAATGGCAGGCAGAAAACAACATGGCCAGTGAATAGTGGTTGCTAAAGGGGTGGGCTCAGTGTGGGACCTGTAACTATGCATCAGCAGGCAATCCTATGCAAATGAGGGGAATGATACCGAATCCCAAATTTTCCCTCAATGCTAGTCAGCACCCAACAGTGTAAGAGCAGGAATAGCTTGGTGCAAGCCTAGGAATTAGCTGATATCATAGGGGGTGTGTCAGGCATACTGTAAGTGGATTGGAGCCCTGTGGCTCGGGTTTGCCCTTAGCTTAGCAGAGCTAAGCAAGGGGGTGTGTCTGAGGCTGCCTAGCACTCTTTACATTGCCTAGGCAGGTGTGTGTGCCGCGCACCGGGTTTTAAAGGGGAAAAAAAAGTAAACCAGGAAATAGCAGCTTTGTGCACATTTGAGCACTGTGTTTGTGTGGCATGCTCTGGGCTTAAACAGGAAGGCAATGGGAATGGAAAACAGCAGTAGAAAAGTAATCTAGGAGAACTAGCATAGCTGGCAGGTGAAATGTATCAGAATCAGCCAATTACATGGGCAGCAGATGAGCCCAGAACACTACTATAAAATATGCAAACACCTTTACCTCTGTTTTTCCCACATACACTATACCACCAGAGTATACAAGCGGGGAAATTTTAGCAAACAAAAAAAACAAAATGATAGAGGCTGCAGTAGCTATCAAACATCAACATGTGGAAGAAGCTGATGGTAGTAAGGATGAGAATGCTGCCAACCAACCCACAGTGAGGAGACGGAGAAGGGTGTACAGACCCAGGGTAACCTACCAGGGTCTATATGAGCTGGAGATAGTGGAGCACTATAGGATGTACAGGAACCTCCTACAACAAATTGTTGAGCTGTGCCGGCCACACATGACACAGAACTAATAGAGGGGAACACATCCTAGTGGATGCCAAGGTATGTGTAGGCCCAGGAATACTAGCCACAGGTACCTCCCAAAGGCCAACTGAGGATATCATGGGGATCTCACAGGCATCAGCATCCAGGGTATTCCACCTGTTCCTGGATGCCATGACAGCACATACTGGTGAGCATGTATATTTCCTCAATACCCATGAGGTGTTGGCCAGCAATATGCGCCTCTTCCACCAAATAGCAGAATACCCTGAGGTAGTGGGTGCTACAGATTGCACACACAATATGCATCAAAGCACCACCTGGTGAGCAAGGTAAGGTCTACATCAACCACAAGGGCTTCCCCTCCATCAACTGCCAGGTCATGTGCAATGCCCAGGGCATTATACTGAATGTGTGTGCTGGCTGCCCAGGAAGCTATCACGATTCCCACATCTGGCATCTGACATAGCTGTACCAGAGATTTGCCAATGGGGACATCCCTTGCAGTCACCTAGTGGGGGATGCTGGTTACGGACTGGAGCCATGGCTGATGACACCCATCAGAAATGCACACACACCTGAACAAGAACTCTATAATGAGGCACACGCACAGACCAGAATTATAATAGAGCATGTGTCTTGGATGCTCAAGTCACATTTCCAGTGCCTGGACACATCTTGTGGAGCCTTGCAGTACTAACCAACTACATATACTCAAATTGTCATCATATGTGCCATGATACACAATATGATCCTGTGGAAAAAGCTGCAGCAGCAATAGCATGGGGCAGGGCCACACAGCCCCCAACCAATGCCAAAGCCTGCACAGACACAGAGTGACTAATAGGAGGAACAACCTGAGCCTGCCCCAGTAGGCAAATGGAGGTATGCCCAGTATGCCCTGGCCTTGGCAAAGAGGCAATGCATAGCACATACACTGACACAGTAGGGACCCAGAGAATGACACCTCTCTCTGACTTGCACATACAGTAAAAGGGATGCCAAACCTGACACTACCTGTGCTCAACCATGTATAGGGAGTGTACTATATGCATCCGTCATAGGCAGCCCTCCAGCACCATCCTCCATACTGGAACACCCACAAGGTAAGTCACTCTCCTTACCAATTGCTGAATGTAGTAGTATGTGTCGTTACTTGTATCTATGGTAGGGATGTGAGCATGCAAGGGAATCGGTTGACTGAACGGGATGCAAGCAGATAGTAGACACCTATACTGGCAGCATGAGATCTGTAACAAATACTGGTGTCACCACAGTAGCCAGTACTACATGGTGACAAAACCCACTGCAGGAAATGTGCTGGGCCACATATGTGTCCATATGACGCACACATGCCAGTCAGGGAAGTTCACATACCCAACAACAGTCTCAGTCAGCAGGACAGGTATAGACAAACACAAACAAAGGCTGTGCTAAGGCCTCTGAATGTTGTCTATGGGTAACCTCCCTCCTGGCCTACACAGACAGACTACATCAGGTCAAGCAGTGGGATGTTAGTTCTGGAGGGTAGGAAGTCAGAAACTGATATGTAGGTCAATCAAACCTAAGGCCTGTAGTACACTGATATGCCTCTAGTCAGCATGGTAGGTTAGAATACAGAATGAAATGGAGTACCTATCATACCAGTACAGTGATAGCAAATGTGTACAAGTGTTAGGTGTGCCCCCTCAGTCCTATGTAGAAATGTAGACACAGTCAGGTGTGCCCCTCCAATCCTGTGTAGAAATGTAGAAACAGCCAGGTGTGCCCCCTCCTGCAATCCTGTGTAGAAATGTTGAAACAGTCAGGTGCTCTCCATCCCAAATCCTGTGTAGAAATGTAGTAACAGTCTGGTGTGCCCCCAGGCTGATGTAGACATGTTGTAACTGTCAGGTGGGCCCCCCCAATCCTAAGTAGAAATGTAGTAACAGTCAGGTGTGCCCCCCAATCCTATGTAGAAATGTAGAAACAGTCAGGTGTGACGCCTAATCCTAAGTAGAAATGTAATAACAGTCAGGTGTGCCCCCAATCCTATGTAGAAATGTAGAAACAGTTGGGTGTGCCCCCCAATCCTAAGTAGAACTATAGGTACAGTCAGGTGTGCCCTCCAATCCTATTTAGAAATGTAGTAACAGTCTGGTGTGTCCCCCCAATCCAATGTAGACATGTCATAACAGTCAGGTGTGCCCCCCAATCCTATGTAGGAAATGTAGTAACAGTCAGGTTTGCCCCCCCTCCAATCCGATGTAGACATGTAGTAACATGTATGTGTAGGTATAATACCAAGGTAGCAAGATAGATTGTAGCATTTGTACAATATGCAGGTATGTGTGTGTTAGGTTGGTGTGTGTTTCATATTGTGTTAGAGTGGTCAGTATGTATGCATGTTGAGGTTTGACCTGGTGGCCATTGCCCACTACTGCCGATGTCAGGGCCAAGTCCTCACAACTGCAGTGCCAAAGACAATACTCCCCAGTATAACACATGCTAGCAGTAAGCCATTGTAAATGTATGGCGGTAATATGTGTCACCATCTGAAAGATGGATATGACATGACTGTTGGGCTAGATATACAAGCAGTACACAGGGAAAAGTACCCCAGACATACAGTATATAATGTGTAACCATGAAATGGACATACCCTTGGAATTGTACATACAGGTATGCACCCATTATCTGGGCTTATAGTAGGGAATACCGGTGTCGTCTGACCGAACACTTGCAGATCATAAAGGTGATAGGACTGATGTATTGGGAAATGGCTGATGTCCCTGCACAAGCCAGCATAACTGGAATGCCCCATGCATATCTGTGAGTCAGATGCAAGTAGCGCCCATAGCACACATGCACCCTGCTCACCCAAACACCACCCAAAGATACCTCTCCGGTCTAATCCCTGCTGTTGGGAATGGGTACAATATGACCCTCACCTGTGTATGGCAATAGCGAAAGAATGCAGCATGCAGTGCAGGTGTCCCTTGCAGGTGGGTCCCTAGCTGTAAGCAGCACCCTGCCAGCATCCACACCACCTGATCAATACTGATAGAAAGTATTGGCATGAACACCTAGCTCACCTACCCTGTCACCCCAGGGGAATATACTGTATGGCAGTCTGGGACTGAAGGATTGACAGAATGCAACAGCCTGCTACAGCTGGCCTGCATCACCACTAAATGGCCTACAGGCCTTTTCCAAAGGCCTGCTTCTCATCCATATTGCAAAGGTATATTTTGTCATGGACACCCAAATAACAACATAACACACCCACATAAGCCATACGCAAAGCCATGTGGACATACCACAGTAACATGTCCACCATGTCCCACTGCATGAACTGTGGACCAACACCAAACCACAGCTGTGATGAGGTGATAACTATAGGGAAATTAGCAGAGAATGTTTGCATAATATATGGAAGAGGATAGAATAGGGGGTGGGAGCATGGGCAGCATAGAACGTGCAAAGTCCAACACACAGCCATGTGTACATACTATCCCCAGCTGAACACACAAAAATGGGGGGCTACAAACCTGCCTGTACACCACAATAGGGGTAATGTCCTGACTTATGACCCCTGCCTCTGAGTAACCTGTGTGAATCTGTACAGTTGTGAGGTATTGCCACAGCAAGATAAGGCCATACTGTCACGTAGATGGATAAGTATGGCATCCTCTGCCATCACTGTAGCAAAGTAGTAAACTGGATACATAGACCCAGCAGCAAGTGTCTGCAGTTCCCCCTCCAGAATGGCATAACTTCCGTGAATATGTAGGCATTTGACCACAATACTGTACACAGCTGCATTCACCCTGTGTTTCCCAGGACATCACTGCGAGCAAAAATGTCCACCTGACAGTACTTGTGGACATAAAACATCAAAGTGTATAACAGTACACATCTAAATATCTCTGCTAACACCAGTACCATGTAGTGGAAGCAGCACACACATAATCATCTACAGTACACACTATCCCTTGCACAGTTTGACCCCATATTTCCAACTGATCTACAGATATCCTGCAGAAACAGTTTGCTAGCTGTAGGTGTAGAAAACAAAGATCTGCACTGGATTACAAACTACCTGGAATGGATAAACACATTCAGTACAGAAGGGCATACTGGGCATGCTTGCACACTTAGAGAAATGAAGGCAATGTCAGACAACAACAAACTGAAAGATCATACTGGGCATGCTCACACACTTAAAAAAATGAAATGAAGCCCATGTCTGCCAACAACAGTGAACCATACATATCTGACAGTTGCAGATATGCATACACTCCTTGATATGCACCAGTCATGCTTTGCACACACATTGGATAGGAATACACACATATATCTAAGGACAACACATTATAATATGCCAAAAGTACACATACATAGATATGTGGAAGAGAGTGACAGTGACAAAGAGCCTTCCATCATGAGGCCTGTCCCACCCAGCACACAGCCAAATGGCTACAACCACATGATGTCACTCATTGTAGAAATTAGCCACTGGCATCCATCAGCATTAAAGATTCTGCGCAGCAAGTGCTAACTGTGCAACATGACTGTACAAGGCAGTAGTCACCTAGCAGTTGTATACATGTACCTGCGGAATATAAATCTGTGTGTGCCTGAGTGTGGTGTGTCTGCCTCTAGATGAATGGGTTATGGCCAATGCACACACACTGCCCTCCCCATAGACCTACTATGACAAGCCTGCTGATGTCATTCACTTTGAAATACACCTTTGGGAAAGGAGTAGCCCAGTAATCTCTGAGGTGCATCCTATAACTGTGTAATGCTATAGTGTGATAAACTAGTTGGGTAGGAGTTCTAATCCCAGACATGGCAACTGTGTCTGTGTGTGTCTCTGTGTAGGGAGCAATGCTTTTTAGGCTAGTAACACTCACTACAATTCAAATGCCCTACTTTAGCAAAGCTACTGATGTCATTCACTTTGAAATACACCTCTGGGAAATGAATAGCCCCGTAATATCTGTGGCACATCCTATAACTGTGTAATGCTGTAGTGTAATAAACTAGTTAGGTAAGAGTTCTAATCCCAGACATGGAAACTGTGTGTGTGTCTGCCTCACTACAATTCTAATGTCTTATTTTGGCAAGGCTGCTGATGCCATTCACTTTGAAATACATCTTTGGGAAAGTAATAGATCAGTAAATCTGTGGTGCTTCCTATAACTGCATAATCCTGTTTTGTGATAAACTAGTTAGGTTGGAGTTCTAATCTCAGACCTGGCAACTCTGTGTGTGTCTCTGTCTGTGTAGAGAGCAATGTTTTTTAGGCTAGTCGCACTCACTACATTTTTAATGCCCTACTTTGGCAAGCCTGCTGATGTCATTCACTTTGAAATACACCTTTGGGAAAAGAGGTGCCCAGTAATCACTGTGTTGTGTCCTGTAACAGCATAATGCTGTAGTGTGATATAGTAGTTTTATGGGGGTTCTATTCCCAGACATGGCAAGTGTGGATGTTTGTGTGTTTCTTTGTCTGTGTAGGATGCAATGCTTTTGAGGTCATTCAAAGTCACTACAACCTCTATTGACCTACTTTGGCAAGCCTGCTGATGTCATTCCCAGTGAAATACACCTTTGGGGAAGTAGTACTCCAGTAATCTCCATGGAGTGTCCTATAACTGCGTAATGCTGTAGTGTGATAAACTAATTAGGTAGGACTTCTAATCCCAGACATAGCAACTCTGTGTGTCTGTGTTTGTCATCTGTACCCTGTGTGGAGGTGGTTGTGAGTGTGTAATAATTGGATTCATTGTGGAGCAGGTTTTGCAAATTTCTTATATGGTGGCCCTATTATATGTCACAATGTCCACCTTACAAGGATAACAGATGTGAAATAGCTGAGAGGCTGGGGTGCCAATCCATACCCCTACATGTGACATCTAGGCCTGACGAACAAAGTTAGCAACACTTGTATTACCCAGAGAACACTCTCAACCCATGTCTCATACATAAACACACTTGCCTACGCAACAACACCTATGTTGGTAGTACCCTGCATATTGCCCACAGATAGTAACGATGGTGTAATTGCAGTGGACTTCAGAGGGTATGGCACCCTCTCCATCAGTACCATAGGCACATACATGCACACAGTGCACCTTCACTATGTTCACCACTGGGTACCTGCAACACATGTGGTGCCATCAAATGCTATCCACAAAGGACATACCATGCTTTAAACACATGCCCTGTATGTTCAGATGCCACTGACATCAGGGAATACCTGTATCATGCTATCAATGTAGGTGTAGGGTCAACTTGCTGTCCATTACCAGTTCCTGTCACATGAGGCCAGGACTAGCACATCTGATAATAACAATCTGTGTATACAACATGGGCCAGACACCCCAGGTACAGTTCCACATGCATGTGAGATGTGTGCATATCACAGACACCATCCATGTCATGGAATAAAGAACACCTACATGGCAAGCATTGCACAGCACTAGCCACACACAATAGTAACCCAGGTGACTGGATGATGAATACAATACCCACCTGTGTGGGCCAATCTAGACACTACACCCCTGAGCCACACTGCAGACCATTGTCATGTGGCCTGATGCCAAGGTATACCCTTCAACTAGCCTTGTATAGCCTTCTGGCACAGTCAACCACTACACACCCATGAAGCAATGCACCCATGCATGTCAGTACTGGCACCCCGTGTCTGTGTATGTGGTGCATGATGCTTTTGACTACATTCACACTCACTACAATTCCCATTGGCATACTGAACCATGCTGTCTGATGTCAGACACCTTCACATACCCTTTGCCCATATAACCTCCAGATAACCCCTGTGGTGCATGTGATACCTGCGCATTACTGTGCTGTGACAAACTAACTTGTTAGGAAGTGTATTCCTGACCCTGCTAAATGTGTCAATATGTGTGAGCCCCTGAGAGAGTGTGGCTGTGTTGACGCTGACACCTGTTCATGTGGACAGGCATGTGTACTACACCCACCATATCACTACCATATCACTGTTGCAGATGTAACTCACCATCACATATATGTTTGGACAACTCCTCAACATGTAAGCTATGTGGTACATGCAATAACTGCATAGATATGTGATAGCAATACATAGTCGGTCAGGGGGTTGAAACCATGTACTGGTAGGTGTGTGACACAAGCATGTTTAGGTTTTACTCTCCCACCCCCTCCACAACTTACTTTGTCTCTGTCTGTCTCTCTCACTCCCTCTCTGGTGGATGTGAAGAAGTACACTTGCTTTGCTTAGGCAGCAGCTTGTGTTTTGTAAGTGATGCTCATGATCAGCTGATGACCTCTGCACAAATTGCAACCCTCCTTTAGTTGATTGCATGTGGAACAGCCATGGTAACATTCCCATAGCCAATTGCATGGAAACACACTCCAATATCTAGGAACATCATGTTAGTGTTGGGCCTTTCCATTCACTGTAAGCAGGACCTAGATCTGGTGTTTGGCAAACAGCATCACAGATGGTTTGGGGATTTATCTCTAATAACATACACTGTGGAAACAAGCCAACACACAGGAGGGGGATGTGCCTGACATGACTACAGAATGTAAGTGTTGCTATTCTGCATTTGGAGTAATGTTGTTTTAACAAGGTGTGTGTGGATATGCCTGGTCTACATGTCTTAATACCTGTCATGACAGTGCTATGTTTTTGAAGAAACTCCAATCTGTAGGGTCATCTGCAGACTGGGCAGTGTGTGGAGCCTTTTGTTTATTGTGTTACTCATAGAACTGCAGAAGCATAGTGTGAGGATTGCAGTCAGTACATGGTGACAGACATGAGAGTTGCTGACTTCATATCCCTCATAGGACATATGTCACAACAAACCCTGGTACGACAGTAAATGTATGAGGTTATCACAGCAACATGCCAATACTGGGGCAGTGTTCGTAGCTTCAGCCACAAGTCTGTCAACCTCTGTACATATGTCATGCAGTAAGAGGTGCATATGTCCTGTACACCATTATTTATTGACATCATACCTGATAACAAGCCAGTCAAATATCAGACTGCTAGACATGTTATGTATAGTAGGGATTGTTTCTGATGACATAGCTTGGCCATTCTGTGGTTGTGTTTACAGTACTGGGGTTTGTGTACTTAGGGTGATTGTCGACAGTATGTGTATTGCCCATACATTCCTTGGGCTGTGCATAGACTGTGGTAGATGCCATTGTTGTTGGTCCTGTTCTATCTGATGTTACATGCTGCTCCAGTGTATGGTACCCTATTGGCTCACTTGTCTGTAGGGCCAGACACACACATGTCCCATACCACAGACAGCCATCGGACCACACAGTGCCATGACCCAGTGTATGTAGGGTCAGTGTGTGAGTGGCACATATGAGGATGGTGTTTATCAGACAGTCCATATAGTGTCATATTAAGCAGGTGTACCATATGTGGCTGTGGCTGTGTTTACACTGGTTGAGGGCATGCACTTTCACACAGGTGTCTGTTACTCTGTGCTGTGACATGTGTGTAGAGCCTGCTATAATCACAGGTACATATGTATTCCCCCTTACAAAATGTAGTCCAGTGTTGTGGCAGTCTGCCTGTAGTTTGCACAGTTCTTTGTGACATGCTTAGCAGCCTAGTGTAATTACCCAGTGTGCTGTTATTTCCAGTTATTTGCAAGACATACTGCTGCCAGGCCACCATAACTGTTGTGTATTTCTGACAAAGCAGTGGGATTATGTACAGATGTATGTCACTAACTACTTGATAGTATGTGGCCATGTGACCCCTGCACCACCAGGTATTATGTGTCAGGACAGACTGGCGTGTGTGCATGCATAAACTGTGTGGGGATATGCAGTCCAGTATTTACAAGATATACCCATGTACATGGCTATTAACATCGGCGTGGTCCACATGTCTTGCATGAAGAGGATATGTGTACACCTCTGGTCTGACCACAGAGTGCCAGACTGTCCACATATATTGGTCATATCTCTGCTTGTAGTCCACAGGATCATTACTGTGCAAGCAGTGGTACTGTACTATGATGTCCTTAGGATGTCTGTCATTAGCTAATGGCGCACATGTCAAAAGCAGATGTGACCTCCCACACACAACATGTCTGTTAAGACAACCCCTATTACAGTAGCAACAGTCTACATATATACCTGCAATACATACATGGCATCTCCTTGCAATAAGAGGTTGGGACTATTGGTACTGAGGTAGGACTCCACTCCATGTTCTGGACATATGGTGAACATATATGTATATATATTTATTTATATATCTATATAGCTATATACATATATACATATTGAGATACGTAGCTGGATATATATATATATATATATATATATATATATATATATATATATATATATATATATGTGTGTGTGTGCATATATTATATATATATATATATATATATATATATATATATATATATATATATATATATATAGATATATAGATATATATATATATATATATATATATACATATAAACTCAAATATATACATATACACTGCAGTATATGTCTACACATATACACATATATATATATATATATATATATATATATATATATATATATATAAAGAGATCTACACATGACCATATATATGATGCATTATACAGATGTGTAGACAGATATAAGTATGAATATACATGTGTATGTACATGTAGACATATATCAACATGTGTATATGTATATATCCATATTCCTGTCATGTGTAAACATCACAATTGCGTATACCTTCCCAGATGTATCTCACTGTATGTATCTGATATGTGTACATCATAATATAACAACATATGTGATGCAACAGCAATAGCAAGTACTACACAATTGTGGAAGTAAAAGCAATTGTTCATTACTAATCAATATGTGTCTTGACAGATATATTGGAAAAACAACAATTGTCTTCACAGTGGTCATGGCGTAGTGGTTAACTGTTGTGACTATAGTGTACAGGGTCCTGGATTCAAGGGCTGTTTATTTTGTTGCTGGGCAGAACAAGGGCTGTCAGATACAGAGTGGTTAAGGCAGTTTTGAGCAGCTTTAAGCAGGTTTGCATGGGTTTGCGTGAAGCTAAGCAGTGCTAACGTACGGTTAAATGTATGGGCACTTACACCATGTGGGCTTCACTTACCAGTGTGCAAATCTGCATAGCTGTTATATTGGTGCAATGTTGACACCTGCTAAACAGCTTAGCCCTGGTAACCAGTTCTCACCACCCAATCTGATAACATAGCAGGGTAATGACATCTGTAATAAGTGTATGTAATGCCATGTACAATACATGTGCCTGTGTGCTGTCATTACAGTAGCAAGGGGTGTGAGTGTCATGTCTGGAACACACAATTATATGAGACCTGTACAGCACTGTTATCCATGTGCATGTGGTACATACAGGGGTAGTAACCCAGGTTACATGCTGTCACACTGGCATGTAGTGTATCATAGTGGTACCACTGTTGACAGTGCTTTTCCAGGCAAGAGTAGAGTGCTACATGTACTACTGACAACAAGCACACCTGCAGGAGTAGCTAGACTCTGAGGCCTCCCTTTTGTGTTCCTGGTGTGTGAGATGTGTCACATTATATATCCCCTACTGGATAATGATCTGACATGTGGAATATAACTGCAGATACTTTCTGTACAGCACATGTTAGTGAGGGCTTCCAACATGTAGTTATGGCATACATATAGTTGTCAAACATCTATCTGTCGACACATACATCCTACTGCATAGCTACTTGCCAAGCTGATAACTGTCAGTCCCTATACAGATTTGCAGGTGGCAGGTATCCAGCTGGGATATGTACAGGCAACCTATGCTTGATTGACACTGATTGACACTGACATGTCTGCCCAGCTGTGTAATAACTGGCACATATAGAAGACACCCTGTGTGCACCACTTGCCACGGGTACCTCCACTACACTACCACAGTCAACAGAACATGCTTGGGTACAGGTCTCCATCAAAGACACTAATCATGTGTTGTAATACATGTTGCATACATGTCAACTGGATCAACTCAGTGGCCATGTACAGGTGGCACCCAGAGGATTGGCTGATGCATGTCACTCTCACCCTGAGGATCACTACAGTGAGGTCTATCAATAGATTGCCTCCTGGCACATGACAGGTGGCATAATACCACTATACACACATCCCCTTTACAACCCATTTCTCCATGGACAATAGGCAGGTACACAGCTATGACCACCTGCAGCAATGCATCCCAGTACTGACACATGTGTACATGTGCATTACTGAGGATAGCAGTGTCTGTGTGTTAGCACACCTGTAGTTGGGAATTCCATGAGGGCCTTCACAACCACTGCAACAAACATTGACATAGTCAGTTGTGGCTGCTTCTGTATTGGACATTACATGTACCCTGTTAGGCTCCTTGCCCTACCAGCACAACAGTGTTGTACAAATGGGTCGATAGGCATGGGATACCCATTGAATTCTGGCAAGTGTGTGTATGTGTTCATGTCTGTATATCTGTAGGGTACAACATTCCGAGGACACATAGTCTATTACAATGTGCATTGCCACACAGTAGTACAGATAGTGTTGTTGCTGCCCATAGGTGAGGCATTACAATGCAACACCCTACTATGCATGTGGCATGTGCATTAGATGCATATCCCTGTAGTACCACTGTTGGTATATACAATGGGTTGCATCGCAGACGTGGGCAATGTGTGATGGTGGGTATGTCAGAGTGTCATCATGGGTTCCAGGGAGTAAATATCCACTGAGGGATGTGGATGCTGTGTATTCTATCATTACACCATGGTACACCCGGTATATGTCCCATGTACCACTTTATGGTGAACACTGTCACCATCAACCATACAGGTAACTGATACCACAATCCAGCCCAGTTTTGCATATGCTGTGTGCAGCGCAGACCTCCCAACCATCCCAAATTACTTGTTTTTTACCAAGTTTTGGGGTCCAAATAATGGGGTGCCACAATTCCTGAGTGGCACCCCTTCATTTCCATTTTTTTAGGTATTTTCAAATTTCCACACTTTCAGAGGTGACATCATCATGTGTGCGATGATGTCAGCACCGTCAGCCACATCAGCCAGTCGGAATTGAACTCTAGGGTTTTCCCGGCTGGCTGTTTGAAATCCGGCTTGCCAGCAACTACAGTGCGAGCTATGCTGTCTAGTTTTACTTAAGCCGAGCAAGTCTGGCCGAATGGCTATGCTGTTTAGCTTTACTTAAGCCGAGCAAGTCTGGCCGAGTGGATTCTTTTTTACTGAGTGTGATGGAGTTTTATTTTCATGGTCGAGTGGATTCTTTTTTTTTTTTTTCTGCTGCTGAGTGCCTGTGATGGAGTTTTGCTGCTTAATGACAAATGCTCTAGTCTTCTACTGCTGGCAACTTTCTAAGGTACTGTGCTACTTCATCAAGAGTGTGTGTGTGTGTGTGTGTGTGTGTGTGTGTGTGTGTGTGTGTGTGTGTGTGTGTGTGAGTGTGTGTTTTCCTGGCCGAGCGGATTCTTTTATTTTTCCTGCTGCTGAGTGCCTGCGATGGAGTTTTGCTGCTTAACTACGAATGAATTGAAAAGCTAAACAAATAAAGCATTTTTTTTTTTTTTGGTAAGAGGAGAAAAGAGTGGAAAAAGATGTCATCAGTATGGCACTCCCATAATGGTGATTTGTGGTTTCAGAAATTAAAATATAAAAAGAAATGGTGGAAAGAATAGTGTGTGTGTGTGTGTGTGTGTGTGTGTGTGTGTGTGTGTGTGTGTGTGTGTGTGTGTGTGTGTGTGTGTGTGTGTGTGTGTAAATGCAAAATCCCTAGCCACCACCACTTGTGAGATTTTTCTTCACTAAATAATGACAGGCATTTGAATTTCAGCCTTCATATTCTTCAGAAAATAAATGGGAACACAAACCTTTTATTCTAGCATTTTTCTACATTTATAAGATCAGTATTTGAAACGTGTCCCTGCTTTGTGGCTGTATTCCCCCATTATTGGTTTTGTCCAGTTTTTTTGTGCTAAGAGGTTGAGAGCTATGGTGGTGAGAAGTAAGAACTGAATTCACTAAATGATAGCCGTTTAAGTTACAGTCTTCATTTCTTTCAGGAAGCTACTACTTATTTGGCATAGTTGGTATGTTTTGACTGTAGTGCACAGGGGCCTGTGTTCAAGTCCTCACAGTAGAATACATGGTGGTAACACAACATTTTATTCTAGCAACTTTCCAAAATTATGCAAGCAATGTTTAAAATGTGTCTTTTTTTTCTTTTGTCCCCCCCCCCAAAAAAAACCCTGAAATTGAAAACAAGTGCGAGAAGCTGTGCAAGATGGGTATGGCTTACACTACAGTCATTATATACATATATACATATTATTGTGTGTGAATGTAGAATTTTATTGGGCAGTTTTGTCATTATTCATTCAAGCAGTTTGTTTCATTGCCTAATGCCTACCAGAAAAATGTTCAAACAATACACTTTTAAATGTGCTCTAACTTAAGTCTAACAAGTGTGATGTATTATACAAGGAATAAAATTTAATAAAGTCAGGAAGGTGTATCAAAGAACACATGTATGTTTCATGTTTTGTGTGCAAGGGGCCTATGATTTTAAAACAGCCAAAGGTAATCTTTATCCACCACTGGCCAGATGCATTTTCTTTGGATGTGGTGTGGGTTTCAATGTTGTTTCAATGAATGAGTTTCAAGGGCAGAGAATTTTTAATACCAAGTCTATTTTCATTAGCAATACACACAGATATATACAGCTGTAGGTGTGTACAACATGGATGGGTACGTCACATGTGAACCCCTTGTTGGGACCACATTGCCTTTGTCTGTGAAGTAGGGAATGGGAATATGGGGAAGTATGGCAGGTATATTTGTGGAGGTGGTCTGGGTTGGTAGATATAGAGGACAGCCTACAGGGGTGGTATATGACACATGTAGTGGGTAAACACCCTGGATGGTTTGTGTGGTCTGCAATACGGAAGCCCCATGTTCCCCAATATGGAAAAAATGGGAACAATCCTCCCACCCATTGCTACTTACAACAGCAGTCCACGCCACTGAAGGTGCATGGCCTGTAGGCTGAGCAGGAGGAGCATGCAGATCCTGTGAATGTGTACTGGGTGCCTCAAGGTGATGTAGCACATCCCACATGTGTCTGTGGAGCCCACTATGGAACAGACCCTGGACCTAACATGGGGGGACAGGATCATGTCTGTGTGTGCCCCTGGGGGGCAACATCCCCTGAGGTGGTTCCACCTGAAGGTGGGTCCCTCATGTGATGTGGCCTGGTAACATGGCCAGATGAGTTTGGAGAGGTGGTGCTGCTGGCAAATATTCCCTACACACGCTATTGTGTCACTGTTATAGAACATATGTGGGTAGTAATAGTCTACACAATCCCAGAACATGTCCAACAGCATGCATATATATCCCCAATAACACAGAATGTCAGATGTGCAGCAAACACATAGCAGGCATACCACATGGATATATGTTACCGTAGTGGCCCTGACAATGGCATGCAGGTGAATAGTCTGTAACAGGCCACAATGATAGTATCCACACAGGGAACATGGCTACAAACACAGTGAACAAAGTGTAGTACAATACAATATATGTCCCACTGGTAGGTGAGTTGTAGCCATTCCTATTGAATTGTGTGTACAGTTTTTTATCGCTGATATGGTGGGGGGGGGTGACAGAAATGTGTATTAAGAACTATGGTAACCTAGCTGTATGAGTTGCTCAGACATGTTTCCATCTTTATGTCTTTCAGGCAAGATGTTACATCGACACCTACCTGCTTATTCAGCAGCTGAAAATGACATAGTGCTGAACTATCTCATCCAGTACCACACTGTCCTGTTTGGCTGAGCTGCCCATAAGCAGCAGGAGCGGACTTCCCTGTGGAATTACCTAGTCCACAGGGTCAGTGATGTCGGACTGCATAACTGCAGTTATGAGCAGGTCCGGCATCATTGTTCTGACATGCTTCGCAATGCGTGCTGCTGCAGTCCGGGCGAATCACCTTGCAAAAGGGAGAGGTCATGCCATCCATCCCCATGACACATGTTGAGGAGATCTTCGCCAGCCTCGTGGTACCTGCCCATCCGCACAACCAACAGCTGCCAGACACCATTGTGGAGGTGGGTGCTACCCACACACCAGCTGAGGAGCATGCCGGTAAGGCCACAGGGCACATCAGCAGACCACTGTTGCATATGCATCTGCATCTGTACAGGTAGATCATGCATATCTAACATGTCATAGATATATAGTTTGTTGCTGCATAGTAGCAATAAACAGATGTGCATAAGTGGTAGTACTGTGGACTTGTATTGTTGATGAACTGTAATGCTGCATTCACCCTGTAGCAATGCCACAGGTGTGACCATTGACTTTGCATCTCTCACACTCTTATGTAGGTCCCTCTGGTATACCACCAATGCAGCAGCCTTTAGCTGGTGCGTATGGTTTTATGTTGATGGTTACCAATACAATGGGCATGTAATGGCTTTTGTATATTCCATGCACATATGTAACACACCTACCCAGAATGCATGCTGTACATGTTCACGTATTATTGCTGTTAAATGCACTGCATCACAGTGGTGACCATGATGGGGTATTGGAAGGGTATGTCAGACACCTGCAAGATAACTAACATCCTGTCATTGCTAAATGTGTCCACCGCAATTGACATAATGTTGGGATACATGGCCTACAGTAGGGACATGTGTGAAACATCACCCTTATACAGTGCAACAACAGTGTATGTACCAGTATTACAATGACAACTGTTACACTATGGCATAACGTATTACTGTGGTCCACATTATTAGCTGGGACTAGGCTGTAACACGTGGTGTTCAGTGTATGGGACACTGCAAACTGACACACATGTGTAGGCCATATTTGTCAAGCATCTGCAAAAAGGCTGAAGGTGGGGAGGGGTTTCAGCATAACACACCAGTGCACTGCAGCAGGGATCCTAAGGATGCTAAGAATGGCTGTATCTGCACATAGTCAGGTTCAAGAACTGTGGCAGATGTAACCCTACCCCCACAGCAATAGTGATGGCAGTGTGTGAACACCAAAGGATGTGCAGATGGGTAGAGCTTGCAGTCATGCAGATTTGGGGGACATGTGTAGAACAGACTGACCATACACTGGCAAATGCAGATGGCCATGCTAGTATACCCCTGCCTGGAATAGAGACCGGTGTAGTACACATAACTGTAGGTGCAACAAACCATCATGATAAGGGTGTGCACACATATGCAAACACAGAGTGTATGCATTATGGTCAGCATCCACACACCTAACACATTTCGTAGACACTGCATGTGAATGTACAACACATATGTCACATATCAGGCTCATGTACTGTTAATGTATGCAGTGATGTGGTCCCATGGCAGATCAAGAAGGGTGCATCATATCAATAAGGGTGTGTACACTCCCCATAGCCACAGTATGGTCTGATGGCTGTCAGTGTAATAGTACTGGATTGGTCATACATGGTCCGCTGATGTTGAGATCTGTAAACCAGACATCAGGCATTCACAAATGACATATGTCCACATATCATCCAGGTATGTGTTGCTGAAATACATAGGGGCTGTGAGCATTAGAGCTGACATAACTGACACAGTACTACACATTCAGCAATGGGTTGTACACCTGTGAGGTTTGGTGCACAGTACATGGCAGGGTGCAGAACAGGTGCACAGCAATACTGTGTACATGGGTGCAGTGGTATCCAGGGGAAGGGGCATCACCTACTAACACAGCCCATGCATCACACACATGTATACTGTTGCAAGCATAGATTGACTATAGCTTCACTGCATGCTGTTGTGTACCATATGTTATGCATGTTGACAGATGGGTAATAGGAGGACTGCGTGTACTATCTTTGTGCAACCTCACCTGTATGTGTGTGTGTATGTGTGTGTGGGGGGTGGTTATTTTGTCTGTGGTTATTTTGTCTCTGGTGAAGTGGAGGGAGGTTGATGCATGTAGGATGTGTGTGTGCATGTGTGTGTGTGTGTGTGTGTGTGTGTGTGTGTGTGTGTGTGTGTGTGTGTGTGTGTGTGTGTGTGTCCATGTATACACATGTGTGATTGTGGGGTTGTTCATATGGCAGTACTTCCCTTTGGGATTGTGCAGTACATGGACATGGACTGACACATGACACACCAGGAATACCTGTCTGATATGTAATCACAGGACAGCTGCTAGTATAATAAGGTCTGTAGCATGGAATGTGCATTGGGAGGGAAAGTAGACACCAGGTATACCCTTAATATCACATTCAGCAGCGACATGACTGAGAACCCATGCATGCAGCACTACAGATGTATTGGGGAATTACTAGACAACATCTGGGAGTATATCCATATATTACAGTTGTCACATGATAAGTTTATTGAGCAGCATACATGGCATGTACTGTGCAATACTTACACATGACACTCCAGTGTGTGACATTATGGAGTGAACAGTAGCTCCTCACATATAGGGACCATGCTCACGATGCCCAGACATACACAGGGTGAACACTGAATGACAGCAGTGAGGCCATGTAAAACCACTCCACTCAGGTCAAGGAGGTAATGGAGTAACATGTCTTGCATTGTGATCACTTGTCTGGGCAGTTAGAGGAACGATATGTTAATGAGTGGTATTAATGAATGTATGCTATCAAGTGTGATGCAGGATGGGGAACTTATGGGAATAAACATGGGACTGTCTGTAAATTCACGAACAGGTAGGTATTACGGTGGCATGTGTGTGTGTGTGTGTGTGTGTGTGTGTGTGTGTGTGTGTGTGTGTGTGTGTGTGTGTGTGTGTGTGTGTGTGTGTGTGTGTGTGTACTGTTATGCAATGCTGTACACGTCTTAAAGTGCGTTTCTTGTTTTTCCCCACAGGTGGCGATGTGGGTAAGGGTCCCTCCTGCATGCAATCTGATGTTGGTGTCTATACAGACACCGAAGATGATGATAGTACTGTTGAGGCACAGGTGGGGTTGTGAGGGGCCGACACAGTGCCATCATTTGACATCCCCCTCTTAGCCACCCCAACCCCGCACACAGTTTCAATGCCTATACATACTCCATCACCAGGTACAAGTGTAGGGACAGCTGGCGGTTGGTGGCAGTGCACAAGAGAGTGTGATATCCATGCCTACTGTGTCTGGTCACAGCAGGCATAGCCAGATGTCCAGCAGAGCACTACATAGGCAGATGTCCCAGGGTGCTCATGGTAGGACCATTGATCATCATGCACTTGGCAGACACGCCAAAACTGGTACCACCAGGTGCATGTTTCAAACTGTCATGGGGTGCAGGCACATATGGAACTGTACACCAGACAGGGCATGAGGCTGCAGAGGGCTGCTCTCACATCTGCAAGTGACAACTTCCATGAACTCTCTGGTACTCTCCATGCTCATAATGAGGTCATTGATAGATGGTTTTGTGAGATGATGGGCCTCATCGACTGTTGTTTGTCCATGCTTGAACATGTGGTGGGAGTGTGGTGATAGCTGCATGGACATAGGCCAGCAACACCAACAGCTGGTGGTCAACGTGGATGTGCTAGGACACCAAGGCACTCCCGTAGTGGCAGTACCAGCCCCAGCACTGCAGGAGGGTGCTGTCCACACCACACCACAGCAGGCCATGAGCACATGGTCCTGGCCAGTCCCAGGAGGGACCTGGTTCCAGCGGACATCTGTCATCATCAGGGGAGAGTAGCACATCAAGGCCTGCACCTGGATATGCCCATGGAACCCCTGGCAGGCACAGTCTATATGTCCGTGGCCAGAGGCAGTGGACTGCATACCCTGCCAGGTATGGTCTGCAGCTGTCCATAAACATCTGTATATGGCAGCCACATGGCAGAACTGTGTGCACGAATACCCACACACTATCCAAACACACCTAGGGCAACCCCATACCTACATGCACACACCACATCACCATGCCCAAATCAACTCATTACACCCTTCACCCACAAACATGGTGTCAAATGTATCACCCATCCTTGGCCTCTGGCAAACCAACAACACACCCTGTGCATATGATGAAACCTGTGCCACATCCCTGTCATCCATAACATCGATGCAGGGACAGGCTAATATGGTTCTGTACTGCAGTGTACCAAAGTGCTGCAGTGTAACATGTTGCCAGGAGTAATGTTTAATGCATACATGTCAGGTAGTATAGCTGTCCAGCAATGATGCATTATAGCTGTTAGTAACACTGGTTGATAGTGGTCTCCATAATGTTATCCATTTGTGTTGTAGGTGTACATGTGTCTGCAGGAGGATGGTATGCAGTCATATTCCACAAGGGGTATGGCACTGTGGTGACACTATAGCCGTGACATATCCGGGGTACACTTGAACATGTCACAGGTTTGTATAACAGTTATTTCCTGTGCCACATGGACAGGTGACCCACTGGGATGTGTATAATCTGCAACCTGATGTAGACCCCTCCACATACACTCACATTCTTACTTGGCAACACTGGGACTAGACCCCTACCTAGGTATGTAGTGCTACTGAACTGTGTGGCTTTCATTGCACATACCACACAGTGTTTAGGGTGAGGTGTGTTCATGGTTACATGTTACATGCAGAACATCCCCAGACATGTACAGTATGCTAATGGGGAATGTAATGGTTGTATACGGACAATACACAGTGTGACATGCTATCATATACACATTAACAGACACATAACAGGCAGACACACATCCGAGAGACCTGGGCCTATCGCTTCTAACTAACTTGTCCATGTGTCCAATATGTTACAGGTAGGCTGCATCATACCTGTCAACCTGGAAACATCAAAAATCTGTACAAGGCCCATGTAAAATAGGTACAAATTTGTACGCAGATTAACGTAAAATTTGCATGCATAATTAAGTAAGCCCACCCACTCAAATGGATTGTGGGATGCCAACTTTCAAACACAAACCAAAGGACAACCAAAATATGGCACCAGAGTCAACCTGCAGCCATTCCAATGTCCTATTACCTGGCTATTTCACCCCATTTACCATAAACTCTAATGTGTGCATACTGCTTTAGATCTACAATGATTAATTGGATTTTATTTTCACATTGTATAGCACAATGCACAAACACTAATAGATATCTGCTAAACAAAGCTTTTCAGGTTCTTTCCAGGTTGTGAGGTATGTGTCTGACTCACAATGAAAATAGACACATATAGATATATGTATATATATATATATATATATATATATATATATATATATATATATATATATATATATATATATATATATATATATATATATATATATATGTCTACATATTGGTATCTGTATATCTGTGGACATACATGTATATATATATATATATATATATATATATATATATATATATATATATATATATAGATGTACACATATACATACCCATAAATGGGGTACATTCAGACATCAGGTCCACAATCTCAAACCTCCTTCCTGCACAGCTGCACTGTTCTGCCTTGCTACAACACAGACAATTGCCACATAAGGACACAGCCTAACATTAGGGCAGTATATATATATATATATATATATATATATATATATATATATATATATATATATATATATATATATATATATATATATATATATAGAGAGACAGATTGCAGGTAACCCTATTACACACCTATGGCATTTCAGCATGCTACAATACATGTTAACCTGTGTGTCCTGCAAGTGGTGGGCTGTGGAACCCATGTGTCCATCATTATGGCATTACTTCCACCACCAGCTATTGGTCACAGTAATATACATCCCTTCCATTACACACCACACACTATATTGGCATACATCTTGTCAGTCGGTGCTGCTCTACACAGTTGACAGGTATGACACACTACCCACATGGACAGACTCTACTGTCCATAGCAGTTGTTCAGCTGATGATCATTACAACTGCAACACCTGATGGCACATGTATATCATTCCACATCATCTACCCCAGTATTATGGACCAGGTACTACAGTCAATTACATGCATATATTCTTCACATACCTGTTGTGGGGATGAGGTCTGTTGTAGATAGTATCCTTGTAGGAGGTATTTTTTTTCACTCCTTAGCCTGCTTCCTTTGTTATATTTTCTAGTGTTGTGGTTCAGGATCTGTTGTATGTTTTCTGTTTGTTTTCTCTTTCACTTTATTTCTCTGCGTCTCTCTCTCTCTCTCTCTCTCTCTCTCTCTCTCTCACACACACACACTCTCTCTCTCTATCTCTTCAGTAAATAGATTGATCTGCCTGGGATAGAGTGCAGCATGGCTTCTGTGGGTGATGCATATGATCAGGTGATGGCTTCTGCACCAATCAGTTTCCTCCACTTGCTACCTGCATGCAGCCAGCTGTGTAGTACTTCCAATTACCACTGTCATGGCAACCCACTACTATAAATCCCTACATCATGTGGGCATGGTCCCTTTACCTTTCCTCTATGGTGGACATCCTTTCTGTATGTGGGCAGCAGTGTTACAGACAGCAAGTAGCAATACCTCTTACAAGAGAACTTGCACATTCAGGCCAGCTACATATTTGTATGAGGTTCCAGAACTACAAACAGAGAGTGTGAGCACTGTTGTGTGCATTGTATAACACCAGTGTTACAGGGTTAGCGTGTACATACTAGTTTAACATGGACTGTAGTCTGTCTGCATAGCTCTCAACTGTGTGCCTAGCCACTTGATGGCCAGAGGTGTGCATGTTATGTTTTGCCTGTCCACCATACAGGTCTTGTGTCAGATATATCACTGGCTGTGTGTGTGTTTTGAGTGCTATCAGTACATGGCTACATCCTTTTGTGTTTCTGACTTCATATTCCTGACTAAGGGTATGTTGCAGACTATCCTGTAACACCAGCAACTTGCTTAGTGTATGACAACACTATTTCACATATGGGTCTGTGTTCCAGCCTCTGTCCTCCACCTACATACCAGACTTTGTCCATATGACATGTTGACAGGGGTTGTTATGCAATGGCCTGTGAGTAAGTCATGCTGCCATTCCTGCCACCATTCCACTGCTGTTCTGGCCCCTATGCATATTGTGAGGTTGGTTCCATATATGTGGGGGCTTCATCTGCACAATACATATGTGCCCTTATGCAGTCCAGAGGCCAGTGTATGTAACAGTGGTATATGGCCCTGTATGTCAGTCTATGGGGGGATGCACCATAACTAACCTAGGCTGTTACAACATGTGGGGGTATCAGGGGTAAGCTGTCTAAAGGTATCTGGATGTACATTACCATACAATTCACCTTGGGTAAATGCAGGCCTACTGCTTCCTGCCATACAGAGTGTTCTGTTTCTCAGTGTGATTGTGATGGTTTCAGTTATGCCTTGTTATGCAACAGATACATCCCATTGTGTCAACTGAGGTCTTTATCCCCTAGGGATTGTGTACAGAGTGTAGATAGAGGCTGCTGGACTATACATCTGCATTACTTACTGTTGATTTATTGTTATCCTCTTGCCCAGTCTGTCTTTACTGTTGTACTATTTGAAGGCCTTGGCCTGGACAGCAACATACATAATGCTTTTCCAAATACTCTATTAATTTGTCTGTTTATATGCATTTTGCAGTCTAAACAGCTATATGACATGGCACATACAACTGTAATAGCACACAAATAAAGCTTTCTCATGAGTGCAAACTTGTGTGTGGTGTTATATCATAAATATTATTTATTATTATTATTTATATGTATCTGCATATATGTGTGTGTGTGTATATGTTTCTTAGGAATGTTTATTGATTCCACATTGTACATTCCCTATGGTAGCCAGACTGTACTGCATGATATGTTATTGATACCAGCATGACATCATACAGGTGTGATGGATTACTGTTAACATCTTGTGCCCATGTTGTGTCAGGTCCGGGTTATGGGATTTGCAACAGTTGGTATTGTATTGCAGGGCGGATCTGTTTGGCTGTGGGGAGAATATCAATATGTACAACACATATGCTGCTTGGACCCCCTCACCCGATTAACAGTGCATATGGTCATATATTTATTTGTTATGTTCTCTTTTATATCTATGGATATATATCTATATATACAATATATATATATATATATATATATATATATATATATATATATATATATATATATAGGTTCATAGGTAGGTACTAGGCTATCTGCCTAAGGGCATTTATAAGCGTAGCCAGAGTGTGTCAGCTTTCGCCACCCCATTGATTAATTAACCGATCCTCTGTCAAGCAGAGCCAATGAAGTGATCCCAGGGGTGTAGCTGTTACCCATCCACTCATCAAGGTTTCTCTTGAAGAGTGTTAGTGAGGGGCTCTGCCTGATGTAATTTGGAGTTTTGTTCCAAAGCATGGGGAGTCTCTGTGACAGGAATCTATCCCTCCAGCCTGTTCTATTTATTGTTGTGGTGAGGTTTAGCTCACTAGAGCACGTGGCTCGCAGTGACTTGAATTTCTTTAGGTGGAGTATGTCCATCAATTCTAAGTTGGACATGGCTTTGTAAGTCAGGCAGAGATCACCTCTGAGTAAGCGATATGCCACTGAGTACAGCCAGAGTTTTTTCAGTCAGGCTGCATAGGACATATGTTTGAGACCAGTAATCCTCTCAGTGAGGTACTTTTGTGGTCTTTCCAGCTGTTGGAAATGTCTTGTGAGGTACATCCCAAATGGGGCATTGTATTCTATGATGGGTCTAATGAGTGATGAGTAGAGGGGAATTATAACCTCTTTATTTTTAGATGTCAACCCTTTAGTAATTATATGGGCCACATAGAAGGATTTCCTAACTACTTTGGCAATATGATTGTCAAAGGAGAGATTACTATCTACCTGGGTCCCCAGATCTCTTATTACCACTTCTGTATTAAGGGGGCTGTCACCTACGTGGTAATTCGTGAGTGTTTTGTTTTTCCCAAAATGGGATGACTATGCATTTTTTGGCATTTAGTTTGAGGCCATGACTTTGACACCAGGTGTCTGTCTCAATAAGGCCCTTTAGGAGGATGTATGTATTAGCCAGAGAGTCAGTTATGGCACCCAGTTTGCAGTCATTGGCGAACTTAGTTAGCCATAGTCCTCCTGTGTTTACCTGTACTTCTGAGAAGTATATACCAAACAGTAGGGGTCGCAGGACCGAGCCTTGTGGTACACCACTTGTGACTGGTTTAGAGTCAGACCTGGAGCCCGCTATTTTTACCGTGTGAGTTCTGTCTGTAAGCCAGTTGGCAACCCATCTCATGACATAGGGGGTTATGTTCAGGCTGGTGAGTTTTTCTGTAATACCCAAGTGGGGAATGGTGTTGTAAGCCTTTTTGAGGTCAATGTAGGCTGTGTAAACCACCTTTCCCTCATCTATGGCCTTGGTGACTGTCTCAAAGAAGTCAACCAGGTTTAGTAGGCATGATCTGCCTTTAACAAAGCTGAACTGGGTCAGGTTAAGTGTTTGGAGGTTCCCAATGTCTTTGTTAATTAGTTCCATGATGATGCGCTCCATAGCCTTGCAGAACAGGCTAGTCAGGCTTATGGGGCGATAGTTACCAGAGTCAGTTGTGGCCCTACCTTTGTGGAGAGGAATAACCATTGCTGTGCACCTTTCTATGGGCATGTAGCTTGTGGAGAGCCTGAGGTTGAACAGCGTGTTTAGGTGGGGGCTCAGTTCGTTCTGTAGTTCATGCAAGATGCAGCCTGGGACACCATCAGGTCCCATTGATGATGCATTTTTGGCTTTTGAAAGGGCTGTTTTCACCTGTGCATCTGTGGTTTTAGGGACACTACACTTTTCCAGTATTGTTGTAGGCCCTTTTGGAGGTGAGAGGGGGGTGAAGTTTGCACTGAATTATCTGCCAGGATGTTGGCAATATCAGTAGGTTCAGTATATTTTGTGCTATTTTGCACTAGTTCAGTGCATATCTGTGAGTTGCCACTTAGATACTTAACATAGCTAAAGAAGGCTCTGTTGTTATCCTTGGCTATTTTTCTTTCGAAGTTAACCTTGGAAGATTTCATGAGGGACTTTAGTTTCTTACTGATACTGATCAGGGATGTCTTTCCTTCTTGTGATTTGCTTTTTTTCTGAACTAGTTTCCTCCTTCTATTGTATAGCCTGTTAATTGCAGGGGTCCACCAAACTGGTTTCCTTCTCTTAGAGGAGTGAGTCTTGGTTCTGCTAGGGATGGCACGATCCATGCATCCTTGTAGGTGCTCATAGAGTGCATTTGTAAAGGTTTCTGCATCTTGGGCAGCATTACCCTTTAGCGTGGGGGCTGTAAAACTTACCACCTCTGTCTTAAGTAAGGTGAAGTTTGCTTTAGAAACGTTCTTTACTGTGGTTTCCTTAGTTGGGAGTGGTTGTGGGGTGTGGACATCCAGAGTGATTAGTTTATGGTCTGATCTAACCAGTGATGGGTTGACCTCTGGTGTGGAACACCTGTCACCCATGTTGGTGATGACCAGGTCCAATATGTTTTCACCTCTGGTAGGGGAGTTTACCAGGTGATCCAGGGCATTTGAGTTGATGAATTCCAGGAAGCGCTGGGCCTGGGAATTTGTACTTGAGTAGTTTTCCCAGTAAATGGTAGGGTAATTGAAATCGCCCAATATCAGGGTGTTCTGTAGGATGCTCATGTTTTCCAGTGTCTCCAGAAAGGTGGAGTGGTGGTCCTGGGTCATGGAGGGTGATCTGTAGCAGGCCACAATTTGCATTGAAGATTTGCCCAATGTTAGTTGCACATGGATAATCTCAGAAATATCATGCTGCGCCACTAACCTGGAGGTGTAGATATCCTTGATGAATATGGATACACCCCCTCCTTTTGTGTTTCGGTCCATGTTCTGTGGCCGAAATGTGTGGTATGAGTTGTAGACCGGTACTGCTGGGGTGCTAT
Source organism: Protopterus annectens (assembly GCF_019279795.1). NCBI lineage: Eukaryota > Metazoa > Chordata > Ceratodontiformes > Protopteridae > Protopterus > Protopterus annectens. The sequence goes on along the minus strand of NC_056733.1, from coordinate 1,180,993,772 downwards.
CTGGAGCTTTGAACCAGGTTTCAGTTACTGCACAGATGTCAATGTTCTCCATACTAAGGAGTGCTTCGAGCGCGTGCATTTTGAGATTTAAACTCCTGGCGTTGAGTAGCATAGCCCTCAGTTTTTTGTTAATTGTGCTGTTTATGGAGGTGGGTTTGACTTTTTAGCCTTGCCTAAAAAAGGAACTATGGGGACAGCAAGAGCCTTGGCCAGTATTCGATAGCCTAGGGGTGACAGGTGCAAGCTGTCTCTTGCGAAGCAACGTGTCTTGTCGAGCATGTCGTCCTAGGCTGACAGACACTGGATCCCCTTTCAATGACACCAGAAGCTTAGCCAATTGTTGAAATTGATCATTTTCTCTTTATACTGAGGTATCATTCTTGGTGAGGGCAGGATGCTACTCAGGGTCAGAGTCATACCAGCTTGGGCTACATGATCAGAGAGCTCTTCCATGTCTCTTTTCATGTAGTCCAGGGAGGTACATCTCAGGTCATTCACACCAACCTGAACAATGACAGAGACATATTTGTACTTGTTCTGGAGTGACCTGAGTGCTTGCGTTATGTGGCAGATTCTGGCTCCTGACAGGCAGCTAACAGTAACCTTCTGCTTGTCCAGCCTAGTGAGTGGGACGTCAGTGTGCCTGACTATAGAGTCATCTATTACTAGTGTGTTAGGTATGTTATTTTGCCTTAAGGGCTGTGATTGTGCGGCACACTGATTTTGTGTTTTATATGTTGTCTGATTTGTGACGGGATGTACAGGTTATTTGGGTGTCTACTTTGGAGGTCTCTGATGCTTTTGCCAGTTTTTATTTAGAGCCTCCTAGTATGGTTTTGTGTATTTATGTGTATTTTTTGCCATTGCTGTTTTACTAGATCTGTGTGCATCTGGAGGTGTGGTGCAAGTGTCAACCTTCTCCTCTTGACTGTTTGTTCCAATCTTGGGTGGAGACAGCTTAGCTTCCAGTTTGGCTGTGTAATTGCATCTCTTGAATATGTTATTATTTTGTGGTAGAAGGAGGGTGTTGTCTGTGTACATGAGATAGTTGTAACACTGCCTCAGGATACCCAGATTCACCAGCTGGACTGGAGAGTACACCTGAAGTTGCTCTTTAGTCATGCCTGAATAGTAGGGTGAGCTGCTTAATCGCTTGGCTGGTGAGAGGTGAATAAAGAGCTTTGCCCTGCTGGGCATTCAGTGTCACGGTATATTAGTGCTTGCTATTAGGTCTGAGCAAGTACTGGGCTGTAAGATTCTTTTTGAGTGCTTAGGTTGAGAGTTAGACTAGTTTCAAGGGAAAAATTGAAGAGGAGACTTAGTGGAGCCAGGAATAATTTAACCGTAGCTAACCAGCACTGCCCGGTGTGCAAAACCATGCAAATGTGCATTTTATAGTAGGGAAATGAAAGAGAAATTAGCCCAAAATGGCCTATAAACTACTAACTTCTGGGCTGGAACCACTCCTCCAGGGACAGATAGTTTGCTCAAAGCTCCCCTCTCTCACAGGTGAACAGAGAAACTTCCTTCTATCCAAGTAAG